>NC_065511.1:910883-950985 GCF_006386435.1 Epinephelus moara
CATACTACATTTTTGAAAAAAGCCTTAAATGAAAGCTGAGAGTCTGCACTTTAAGCAGGTATTCATTGTTTCATTTAAAACCCATTGTGGTGGTGTACAGAGCCAAAATGACGACAACTGTATCATTGTCCAAATAATTATGGACCTGACTGTATGTTGGAATTGTGGTTCAACCTAGTATACAAAATATAGATTCGAGAAGGAACTTAAACTACAATGGATAACCTATGGCAGGCATTTTATCCCAGGTACTCTCGACCAAAGGTTCAAACAAAGGATTCCAAGTGGCATAACAGTGCCATGTACAATAATAAAAGATGGACTGAAACAAAATTATGCATTATGTAGGACCACTTCAGATATTTGCAACTATGAGACTTCTGTGACAGAGAGATAAAGTATACTGTAAATTTGGATGAAAATGGAATAATTAGAACCATACAAATCAAAGAAACAGAAAAATAATATCTACACTATATCAATGATGCGCCAGTTAGAGTGGCAGCAAGTCTAAGTCGCTCCTGTTTTTTAAGTCATTCTGAGTGTGATTTTTTTCTTTTATAATGATTGTTTATTTTTCAAATGTAATGAGTAAAGTTGTGTACACGAGAGATGATTTTCTGGCTCTGAGAGGAATGACTTACGGAGTTAGACACCCGATACCGGCCAAGCTGAGGAAGCCGTTTCAAGGCTGCAGAGCAGGAGCGAAGCCAAAGGCTAGGAGGTGGAGATACAAGCACTGTCGCCTCACAGCAAGAGGGTTCCCGGTTCGATCCCGGGTGTAGGAGCCCCTCTGTGCGGAGTTTGCATGTTCTCCCCGTGTCAGTGTGGGTTCTCTCCGGGCACTCTGGCTTCCTCCCGCAGTCCAAAGACATACAGTTTGGGGATTAGGTTAATTGGTGACTCTAAATTGTCTGTAGGTGTGAATGTGAGCATGAATGGTTGTCTTTCTCCGTGTGTCAGCCCTGCGATAGTCTGGCGACCTGTCCAGGGTGTACCCTGCCTCTCGCCCAATGTCAGCTGGGATAGGCTCCAGCCCCCTCGCGACCCTCAAGAGGATGAAGCGGTTAGAAGATGGATGGATCCAACAAGTGTGATGAACTGCTGGCAATGGTGTGGAGCCGACGATACTACAGGGAGTGTACTCTGATGTGCTTCACAGAGACGTGGCTGAATGACAACGTACAG
Source organism: Epinephelus moara (assembly GCF_006386435.1). Classification (NCBI taxonomy): domain Eukaryota; kingdom Metazoa; phylum Chordata; class Actinopteri; order Perciformes; family Serranidae; genus Epinephelus; species Epinephelus moara. Next base: position 912,072 of record NC_065511.1, read on the forward strand.
CTGTGTGAACTTAACGGGCTTTTCTACTGAGTGAGCGGACAGGGACGCGAAGGCGAGCGGCAAAAACAGAGGTGGGGGACTGATCCTGCTTGTGACCAATAAATGGTGTCATCCTGGACATATCATGGTGAAGGACAAGATCTGCTGTCAGGATACTGAACTGTTGGCAGTCGGTCATAGACGGTATTATGTGCCTCGGAGTATTCGCACATTGTCACCATTATTGTTTACATTCCACTGCGAGCAGCAACGGCAGCGGCGTGTGACGTCATCCATGAAACTGTTGCTAGGATTCAGATCCAGCATCCGAGTGCATTCATTGCAATAACAGGGGATTTTAATAACACTGCTCTCTCCTCCCATCTCTCTGGGTTTGTTCAGTATATGGACTGTCCCACCAGGGAGAATAAGACACTGTTTTCATGGAAATGCCAAGGACACCTACAGTGCCTCTGCCCTACCACCTCTTGGCAGACCAGACCATAATCTGGTCTCTCTCCAGCCCACATACAAACCCTGTGTATTAAAGTTGTCTGTTACCACCCGCTCAGTCAGAAAGTGGTCCCCGCAGACCAGTGAGTCTCTCAGGGACTGTTTTGAATGAACAGACTAGACTGTACTACTGGAGCCACAGGACAACAAAATGGACATGGGCAGTAGGGTGGATATTCTAACAGAATATCTAAACTTCGGAGGAGACATGAACTGCGTTATTGACCCTCTGCTTGATAGGTCTAGTTCTAAGGCTACAACACCCTCTAAAATGTCTCAGACTCTCTCTGCCTTCATGGAACAATATGGGTATATAGATCCTTGGAGATTTCTATACCCCTCTATAAAACAATATTCCTTTTTCTCACATGTACATCGGACTTACCCACGTATAGATTATTTTTTTATTGATAAAGCTCTTACCTCTTCGGTAGTCTCCACACAATATTTGCCAATAGCTGTGTCAGACCATTCAACAGTTATTCTCAATCTTCACTTTGATCTCAAACCCAAAGATTTCAGACACTGGCGTTCGGACCCCTTATTATTAGCGGATGCTAAGTTTTGCACATATATTTCTGAAGCCATTGACTTCTTTTTGGAGACAAATAGAACAGAAGACACTTCTCCTTCCTTGCTGTGGGAAACTCTGAAGGGATTTATCAGAGGCAAAATTATTTCATACATGTCTCACGCAAACAAATGTCGTAGGGCACGACAAAAAGAATTGGAAGACTCTATTGCCAAATTAGACAGTCAGTACTCTGCCAATCAGTCACCTGGTCTTTATAAGGACAGGCTGAAACTTAAAACAGAGCTTGATCTTTTGACAACTAGAGAGGCCGAACAAGTTCTGTTTTTTTCCAGAGACACCTTATATGAGTCTGGGGATAAAGCTGGCCGTCTCCTGGCACATCAATTGAAGGCTAGGACTGCTTCAAATCACATCAGTCAGATCCATAATAACACAGACACTCTCAGCACAATCAGACAGGATTCATTAGACAGCGGCACTCATTCACCAATATTCAAAGGCTTCTCGGCATCATCCACACTCCACCTTCTCCCTCTGCACTGGAGGTAGTTATATCTCTCAATGCCGAGAAGGCCTTTGATAGAGTGGAGTGGGCCTACCTACTCTCTTCATTACATCAGTTTGGAGACGACTTTATCTCTTGGTTTCGATTGCTCTATACATCCCCTCAAGCATCAGTGTGCACGAACACCCTCCGTCCAAACCTTTTCCCCTTTCTCGTGGAACACGTCAAGGGTGTCCACTTTCCCTGCTCCTATTTGCTATCGCCATCGAGCCGCTTTCAATAGCGCTGAAGACAGACACACAATTTCTAGGTATCCAACGGTGGGGAACAGAACATAAAACCTTGTTGTACACTGACAACCTCCTCTTATATGTGCATAATCCACTGTCTAGCATCCCTCACATCCTGTCAATCTTAAACTCCTTTGGTACATTCTTGGTACAGATTAAATATTCAAAAAAGCAAATGCTTTCCAGTTAACCAATTAGCACTGGAAATAGCACCATCGTCAATCCCATTTCGGCTCTCCAAATCAGGGTTTAAATACTTAGGTATCTCTATTACACGTTCCATTCATTCACTATGTGAGCAAAATTTTACATCTCTAACAAACAAAATTAAATCTGACCTACAGAAGTGGAGTCACTTGCCTCTCTCTCTCTTCAGCAGGGATGTTGCAAATGTATGTGGTCCCCAGGCACTGACCCCATATCCTTAGTCCGAACATACTACCCAGGTATTTATATCTTTTTCAATGTATTCCCTTTTTCTTATCCATAGATTCAATCATCTCCACATTCATATGGGCAGGTAAGAACCCGAGAATTGGCAAAGCTTATCTGCAACGGAGTAGATCATCAGGCGGACTTGGTTTGCCAAACCTACTGGGTTACTATTGGACTGCAAACATGCATAAGCTTCTGCTCTGGTTTACTTCTCCGCAGAGTGGCTGGTGTGAACTTGAGATAAACTTGTGTGTCTCCTCTTCACCCCAGGCTCTGGCATGTGGCACTCTGCCCTTCTCTTCGTCACAATTCACAACCAATCCCATTGTTACTGCCACCTTGAAGATATGGGCACAAATAAGGAAGCATTTCAATTGGTTCACTATTCCACGAGCAAACTCCCATTTGTAATAATCATCTTTTCTTGCCAGCTAGAACCGATCCCAGGTTTATGATCCTTGCTAGAAAAGGCCTTCGGTGCTTGAAGGATTTGTATGTGAATGGATGGTTTGCTAGCTTTGACCAATTGCGCACCACTTTTCAGCTAAATACTGCAGACTTTTTCCGATACTTTCAATTACGGGACTTTGCAAGGACTCACTCCTCTACATTTCCTCAGATTCCATCTACCATCGGCACAGATTACATAGTCATGGCTGACACGTTGGTCAGGGGCCATATCTCTTACCTTTACGACCTTTCACAGCCAACCAATGAATCACTCATAGAAAAAATTAGAACAGATTGGGAGAATGAACTGCAGACTACCTTCTCTGATCAATTCTGGAAACAAGCTTTAGAGGCTGTTAACTCATCCTCCTCCTGTGCGCGACTCAGCCTCATCCAATTCAAGGTGCTCCACAGAGTCCACCACAGCAAAGCCAAGCTATCCAGAATCTACCCAGATGCGATAGAAGATAAATGTGGTAGATGTTCACTTTCCCCATGTGATCTAACACACATGTTCTGGATATGTCCCAAATTATTCAGGTTTTGAGAGTCATTTTTTGAGGTAGTTTCTGAAATAACGCAAACTCAAATTTCGCCATCTCCTCATATAGCCATCTTTGGAAGGTCAGCAGAAGATAACATAACAAATACTCAAATTAATGTCATTGCCTTTGCCTCTTTAATTGCACGCAGAAGGATTCTCTTGTCATGGAAATCCTCTCTACCCCCATCATGTAAATCCTGGATACGCGATATCATGTATTTCTTGAAAATGGAAAAAATCAAGTTCTCAATAAGGGTTTCCTCTGACAGGTTTTATTCTCATTGGCAACCATTAATTAATTATTTTGACCGACTGCCGGCCAGTGAAATTCCACAGTAGAGGCATGCCTTGGGTCGATTTGTGATGTGCGGGAGCCTTGCTGCCTGTCCGCTGCCCAGCCCCTCCTCCTTAAGGAGATACATTCGCATAGGTATGGGAGTACTGTACTGTACATGTACAGGCACTGACCCCATATCCTTAGTCCGAGATTCTGAACGGCGCTGCAACAGCCTTGCTGCTCTTAATGACTGACTGATGCTTTTTTCATCTTGTAATTTATTTTCATACATCCACATATTCCTTAAGATTTTCATTTTTTTATTTTATTTTTAAAAAAAATTTGTATTTATTTATTTTTTATTTATTTTTTGACCCGGGGGTTAACAATAACATCAAACAGCTCCTCAACCAGAAAAAGCTGGCTTTCAAGCAAGGGGACAAGGAGGTTCAACATGAGCTGAAGGGGAGACTGAGACAGGCAAAGGTGGACAAAAGAAAGGTGGAGAGTAAGCTGCAGCAGAACAACATCAGAGAGGTGTGGAAGGGAATGAAGAACATCACAGGCTATTCAAAGAAGAATAGCCAGGTTATGGATGGTGATGTGGACAAAGCCAACAACTTTAACCTGTTCTTTAACAGGTTTGATGGAGGGGGCAGTGTTAACCCTACCCCTGTATCCATCCCCCCTTCAACAGTGTCACCTGCTCCTGCTGCTGCTCCACTGTCACCTGGAAGTAGCCCCTCCCCTACTTGTCTAGCTACAGCTACAGCTACAACATCTACCACCCACGGCCAACTACCACTGTCCTTTATAGCAGACGAGGTGAGGGCGGAGCTCGTGGATCTTCAACAGGAATCTTTAAACAGGCAAAGTACCGGTGCAGTGGAAACACTGGCGCCCAAAGTGGGGCGCCCTGCCGAATTATATGACTACCGACCAGTGGCCTTAATATCACACATTATGAAGACCCTGGAGTGCCTGGTCCTCTGTTTCCTGAAGTAAGAGGTCACTGATGCTGTGGACTCCCTTCAGTTTGCCTATCAGGAGCACAAGAGAGTGGAAGATGCGGTTCTTTACGTGCTGCACTGGGCCTACACCTATTTGGAGGAGCCAAGGTGTTGTGTGAGGATCTTTTCCTTGACTTTTCAAGCGCATTTAATACTATCCAGCACCCCCATACTGAGAGACCGGTTGGACGGGATGGGAGCAGATCGCTTCCAGACCTCCTGGATAACAGACTACCTGACAGAGTGGCCTCAGTATGTCAGGCTTGGAAGCTGTGTCTCTGGGATGGTCAGGAGCAGCACTGGTGCTCCACAGGGAACTGTTTTAGCACCATTCCTCTTCACACTACACAGCAGACTTTAAATACAACTCAGAGTCCTGCCACATACAAAAATACTCTGATGATACAGCTATTGTGGCTTGTATCATGAGCAGTCAGGAGTGGGAGTACAGGGACCTCGTGGATGCCTTCAGGGACTGGTGCAGTAAGTGCTGTCTCCACCTGAACACAGCCAAAATCAAGGAGATGGTGGTGGATTTCAGAAGAAAGAGATCACCCCATCAATCAGTCTCCATACAGGGGGAGGACATTGAGATGGTGCACACCTACAAATATCTGGGGGTCCTCCTGGATGATAAATTGGAATGGTCTTCTAACACTGATGTCCTCTACAGGAAGGGGCAGAGCCGCCTGTTCTTCCTGCGGACACTGAGGTCCTTTGATGTGTATGTGGAGATGTTCTATTACACAGTGGTGGCCAGTGCACTTTTCTACACTGCAGTGTGTTGGGGAAGTAGCTTGACAGACAAAAACACCAAGCGTTTGGACAGGCTGGTTAAAAAAGCTGGCTCAGTGCTCAGCAGGAGACTGGACCCACTACGAACTGTGGTGGAGAGGGGCACATTGAACAAACTGAAAGCTATAATGGCAAATAGCAGACACCCTCTCCACAGCCTCCTGGAGCGACAGAGGAGCAGCAGCAGCAGTCAGCTCATCTCACTGCATTGCAGAACAGAGCGTTTCAGAAGATCCTTTGTCCCCAAGGCAATAAGACTGTTTAATCAATCATCATCAATCAATTTTATTTATAAAGCCCAATATCACAAATCACAATTTGCCTCACGGGGCTTTACAGCATACGACATCCCTCTGTCCTTTGGACCTTCACAGCGGATAAGGAAAAACTCCCCAAAAAAACCCCTTTAACAGGGAAAAAAACCCGGTAGAAACCTCAGGAAGAGCAACTGAGGAGGGATCCCTCTTCCAGGATGGACAGACGTGCAATAGATGTCGTACAGAACAGATCAACATAATAAATTAACAGTAATCCGTATGACACAATGAGACAGAAAGAGAGAGAGAGAGACAGAGACAGAGAGAGATGCAGGGCAGACGGTAATAACAGTAGCTTACAACAACATTAATGAAAGTAATAATATAATAATTAATAATAATATATTAATATCTGATAGTATGTGTGACAATAATCATATGTGTATAATAACAGTAGAAGTATGACTAATGATAACAGCAGCAGCAGGAGGCATCTGGCAGGACCACGGCAGCAGCACAACCACACACGTCACACTATCCAGGCACCGCTGCAATACGAGTTAACCTGAGAGACAGTGGAGCACAAAGGCTCCGGAGAAGAAGCCGAGGTAGTGACATCCAGAGTGGCCAAGTTAGCAAGATGCAGTAATAGGACACGAGAGAGAGAGAGAGAGAGAGAGAGAGAGAGAGAGAGAGAGAGAGAGAGAGAGACAGAAGGAGAGAAAGTGCCCGGTGTATTATGGGGGTCCTCCGGCAGACTAAGCCTATGTCAGCCTAACTAGGGGCTGGTACAAGGCAAGCCTGAGCCAGCCCTAACTATAAGCTTTATCAAAGAGGAAAGTCTTAAGTCTAGTCTTAAATGTGGAGATGGTGTCTGCCTCCCGGACTGCAACAGGAAGATGATTTCACAGGAGAGGAGCCTGATAGCTGAAGGCTCTGGCTCCTGATCTACTTTTGGAGACTTTAGGGACCACAAGTAACCCTGCATTCTCCGAGCTCTGGTGGGATAATATGGCACTATGAGCTCTCTAAGACAGAGCCTGAACATTTAAAGCTTTATAAGTTAACAGTAGGATTTTAAATTCAATTCTGGATTTTACAGGGAGCCAGTGCAGAGAAGCTAAAACAGGAGAAATATGATCTTGTTTCTTAGTTCCTGTTAGTACACGTGCTGCTGCATTCTGAATTAGTTGGAGAGTTTTTAAAGACTTACTAGAGCTACCTGATAATAGAGAGTTACAGTAATCCTGCCTTGAGGTAACAAAAGCGTGGACCAATTTTTCTGCATCTTTTCGGGTCAGGATAGGTCTAATTTTCGCAATACTACACAGATGAAAAAAATGCAGTCCGTGAGGTTTGTTTTAAATGAGAATTAAAAGACAAATCTTGATCAAATATTACTCCGAGGTTTCTTACGGTAGTGCTAGAGGCCAGAGCAATGCCATTTAGAGAAACTATGTCATCAGATAAAGAGGCTCTGAGTTGTTTGGGGCCAAGAACAATAACTTCAGTTTTGTCTTCATAGATAAATACAATTGTGTAATATCCGCATAATAATGGAAATTTAGAGACTGATTTCTTATGATTACCTAAAGGAAGCATATATAGAGTGAATAGGATTGGTCCGAGCACAGAACCTTGAGGAACTCCAAAACAAACTTTAGTATGTAAAGATGATTCATTATGAATGTGAACAAACTGAAAACGATCAGATAAATAAGATTTAAACCAGCTTAGTGCAGAACCTTTTAGGCCAATTAAATGTTCCAGTCTCTGCAGTAGAATTTGATGGTCAATTGTGTCAAACGCCGCACTAAGATCTAATAAAACCAGTGCAGAGACGAGTCCTTTGTCTGAAGCAATCAGAAGGTCATTTGTAATTTTAACTAGTACTGTCTCAGTGCTATGATGCACTCTAAATCCTGACTGAAATTCCTCAAATAAATTATCATCATGGAGAAAATCACACAGCTGGTCTGCAACTACTTTCTCAAGGATCTCTGAAAGAAAGGGAAGATTAGATATTGGTCTATAGTTGGCTAGCATCTCTGGATCCAGGGTGGGTTTTTTTTAGGAGAGGTTTAATTACAGCTACCTTAAAAGACTGTGGTACATAGCCTGTTAATAAGGATATATTGATCATATCTAATATATGAGTGTTAACTAAAGGAAAGACCTCCTTAAGTAGCCTAGTTGGGATGGGGTCTAAGAGACACGTTGATGATTTAGATGAAAAAATCACTGCGGTCAATTCTTGAAGAGAAATTGGGGAGAAGCAATCTAAATATATATTAGGTCTTACAGCTGTGTTTGAGGTTAGATAGGTACTGAGGACAGGAGGTCATGAATTTTGCCTCTAATAGTTAGAATTTTGTCATTAAAAAAGCTCATAAAATTATTACTGCTAAGGGCTAAAGGAATACAAGGCTCAATAGAGCTTTGACTCTCAGTCAGCCTGGCTACAGTGCTGAAAAGAAACCTGGGGTTATTCTTGTTTTCTTCTATTAATGCTGAGTAATAGTTTGCTCTGGCATTGCGGAGGCCCCTCTTATACGTTTTGAGACTGTCTGCCCAGATTAAACGAGATTCTTCCAGTTTGGTTAATCGCCAATTCCTTTCAAATTTTCGCGATATTTGTTTTAACTTACGGGTTTGAGAGTGTTTAATACGTCCTGAATCCAGTTACACACAGTAACAAATTTTCACTACTGGACCGGACTGTGTAATGGACAATTTTATTTCAATTCAATCTCTATTTAATGTTTTTTAATGTATTTTATTTTATTTTTTTTTGCCTTTTATGAGCTGCTGGACAGCTGAATTTCCCTTTGGGATAAATATAGGTCTTTCTGTTCTATTCTATTAGATTCTATCTATTGGAGAGAAAAGGAAATACAACACTAAATGTAAAGCTGAAACGAAAATAGTTCAACATGCAACTATATGCAAAAACAACAACAATAAAATGCACAAGTACACACAAAAAACACAACAGCTACAAGAGGTGCTTCCCAGTCACAGCTCTCTGCTGCAGACGAGCGCACTGCCTTCATCATCAGAGAGACCTCTTTGTCTGTTTGCTCTAAGCCTCAGCAGTGTTTGTTACTGTTGTAAAATCAAACCACCCTTAAAACATCTTAATTCAGGCAGTCTAATGTAGGCAACAACTCAACATTAAGTTTAAAAACAAGTAAGATAGTCTGGAGTAAAACCATATGCTTTACCTCCAACTCTCTGCCAGGTTCAGATGCACCAACTGCCCAGTGCGAATGGAGACAGATGCTTAATTGCTTTCTTACATCTTATTAAACCAACACTCAATTTGAAATAATGTTTACATCTCCCATGTCGCGTCTCTGATAATTAAATTAAACAAAAATGACAAGCAGTTTGGGGCTGCAGTACAGAGGGCAGACGGGGTACGCGTTGGTTTGTTATTTTATTCATTCAGAGAACAACGTTTTCTAGTTTTGTATTAAGTCGATTTAAATAACTCATTCACATTTTTAAGAACCCTAATCTGAAGCTAAAATCGTCTAAATCCTAACTAATTCAACTAAATGTGTTACATTTCTAATAATTTGTCATGTTAGATGTTTCAAAGGCATCTGTGAATTGTGAACATAGCAGAGCACAATATGAAAGAAAACTAAATTCTAATGACAAGCAAGATTTATGTGCAATATCTTATTTACACAAGCAGTCAGAGGCAGGTGTAGATTTTGTTAGTACCTACGAAAAGATCAGAGCTAACTACTATTGATGAATGCCTAAATCCACATAAATTCCTTCTGCCAACAGTTTACACACAAATTCTTTCTGCTCATGTTTCATAAATGAGACCCATTTTGTTTTCCAGGACATCATTTAGCATCAACTGTCAAATATCACAATGATTCGTATCTTCAATACCACAGCACAAAATAATTGTGGCTGATTGGTTGACTTTGCAGATTTGTCTAGCTCTGTACCAATGCAACTAACAACACCCCTGTTTAGCAGGTTGTGATGCCGGATGAATCATGTCAGGTTTTACAAATCAGACTCCATCACACTACTGCACACAATGCGGTCACTTTTTGTCAAAAAATTATGACTTTTGTTCAAACCAGAGAAAAATATAAATATTTCAACGAAACTGACTTGTTCAAATTCAAATTGTGTGGTCTATCAGCCCAACAGACTACGATTAGTTTACTTTGTGGTCAGCAGAGGGTACTGTTGAAATTTACCACTAACTTCACATATAGCATGCCCTAAAAAACAATAATCAGGACATTGAGGTATCAAGCATTTCTGAGTTCTCTGACTGGCAGAATAATGAACAAAGATAAGGCTGTTTGCTGTCTTTGTAAAACACAGCTACCTTCCTCTAAAACACCAACACGTGAAGACTGAGTCGCAGCTAGCTGCCATCGAAGTCAGGCAAAGTCAACTGTACAACCTGGTCTGACTGCTTACTTTTCACACACTCATCATCAGGAGCCAGAGGCTCATAAAAAGGCAATCAACAATAACATTTATATGCATGGAAATGCATGACAACTCGCCTGAAACTACCACCCGACACCGTCCAAAACATCACATTCCACAGAGTTCACCGCCTCGGAAAATGATCGGACAACAGACCCAGACCCATCATCGCCAAATTCGAACACTTCCGGTAAAAAGAACTGGTCAAAAGCAAAGGAAAGGAACTCAAAGGAACCACATTCAGACTGAACGATCAATACCCACAAGAAATCAACGAACAACGCAAAACACTGAACCCCATCTTAAAGGAAACGGGAAAAACAACAAATGCGAATCACTGGTAGTAGACAAACTGTACATAGATGGACAATTATTCAGAAACACAAAAATCACACCATGGCTCTTCTGAACAGACTGAAATGAATCAAAAATGATCTGAATCAACTAAAGATGAACTGAAATGAATCATAAATGAACTGACATTAACCAACAATTAATTGAATTAATACAATATTTCAACTAGGGCTGGGGTAACGCGTCAACGTCGTCGACGTCATCGACTACGTAAATATGTCGACATGAATTATTTGTGTCAATGCGTCGGTTTAAACAAAAAAATGGCGGCGTGCAGCAGTGCTGTGCTATTGTGCTATGGCCTACTCAAGTGCTGGAATTTGTTATTTACGTGACAACGCCTGAACGCAACACAGGCTCTGCTCCATTGACTGTGTGCACAGTGCCATGCTGCGGGTCGGGCCGGGCTCGGTTATAATTGTCTCACTCGGGTTGGGTTTGTCAGGAAAATGCAGACCGAACCACGCTCTAGTGTGTGTATGTGTGCGTGCGTGCGTGCGTGCGTACATCGGGGCCGAACCCAGCCGTGCACGTTACAGACAGCAGAGGAGAATTATAACCGTGCAACCTTGTAGAGAAATGACATAAGATAAATAATGTAAGGTTATTTAGTTTGTTTAATAAAAGGACCTGTTCTATTGGAAAGGTAACCTTAAATGCCCCCCAAATATAATGGTAGGGGAAACACTGATGTTTCAATAAATGTTAATAAGAAATGTTTTGGTATTCATATTGTTTGAATTGCCTAATTAATCAAATAATGGAAAAAGAATCAATAATCGAAAAAATAATCATTAAACTAATCGAAAAATGAATCGTTAGATTAGTCGATTAATCGAAAAAATAATCGCTAGAAAAATAATTGTTTGGTACAGCCCTAATTTCAACCTCCTATAATTAATATTTCAACCTCTTACCCGTCTTCGCTCCTTTGCATGAGGAAACTGTGTAATGCCCAGTAATGCACTTAACCAGTGTTCCTCCCTGCCTTTGGTCATCTTATGCGTTTGTTTATGTTGAGGTTCTTGCCCTTCATGTTCTGTGTATTCTGTAACCCCCTCTCACTCCCTCCTCCATCGAACCATCTCCTCCTCCTTCAATTTTGATAAATAAAACCATTTCATTTGTCCATAACACATCTATTACTGATCCAGACAGAAGATGTATCATCATTAAAGGTGCTGTATGTAAGAATGTGGCCAAAACGGTTACTGCACTCAAATTCAAAATACTGCCGCAAGTTGTGTCCGCCCCTCCTCCCCTACAGATTCGAGGTTGCTGGACAGCAGCACGCTGTAGACTGATTTGTTTGCCCACGGGCAGCTGCCGTGGTAGGGCCGCGTCGCCGCGTCCTTGATCTTCAGTTTTCCAGCGGACCGTTCGAGCAAGTCCGGCTTCTCTGCTGCTAACGCTGCTGCCGGGATACAGCGGAGGAGGAGCCGGCTGCTAATGCTATGTACCGGGACACTGCTAATGCTGCTTGCCGTGCTGCTGTAGCTCAGTCGTAACTGTAACTGATGCTGAGACTCTACTGACTGCGTGACTGGTAGACGGCGGTGGGTGGCGCAACAGGCCAAAACACAAATTCAAAACATAAACATGATTTGCGGACCGTAAAAATGTTTTTTAAATGTGAATATTCTTCTTTTTTTTTTTTTTTTTATACCTGTCTGCATTAGTCTTCGTAGCTTAGCGCTACAAAAGGGTGTACGCTTTTTATGAAGACTGATGCACTGTTAGTCTTGCAGTCAAGTATTTTATACCCATACTGTGCGTAATTGTGACCGTCACCCACCCTCCCTGGAGACTAGCCTATCAGCCTTTATTGGAAAAACTTCCTAGTATGAGCCAGAGAGGGCCGTGATACACCACAGTGTGTCAAGGGGAAAGTAAGGGACAAGCAGAGGGGATTGAGGGACAGGTGCTAAAATCCTGAGTTATATAGTGACAGTGCATGCGGAGAAGAAAAAACAAACAAACAAACAAAAAACAAAACAGAGGAGAAACAGGCAGTGTAGCTGATGTATTGTGGCCTTGAGGTTGTTGTGCTCCATACAGATTACCAAAAATAAACAAATAAATGTATAATAAAGAAAAGAAAAAACAAGACAAAACAAAACAAAAACAAACAAACAAAAAAAGTTGCCAGCGCAATGTGGTAGGTTTGAGAAGCAACTGAGCCCCTTTTGAGTGATCCCATCGGTTGTTTGCGATGCATCACGGAGCTGAAGTATCGAACATGCATGCGTGTATTTGAACCCTCCCAATGTGTTTATGAGAACCATCACCAGGGTCCAGGGTCAATGTCCCAGCCCAGTGGGGGAAGGTGGCTGGTAAGGCACCCCAAGGCCGCAGGAGCGCCCAGACCCCACGCCCAGGGAGCTGCAGAGGCCGCGGGACACCACGCAGGCCCAAGGACCCGGGGCCACAATGGCCAGCACCCCCAGAGAGCCAGAGACACACCCCAGATGGGCGGGGCAGGAAGGCCCGCCCACCCACCGCCCAACCACCACCCGCCTCCATCCCCCACCCACGGACACCCGGGGACCGCCCCCGACCCAAGGGGCCAGCCACGGGGGCCCGGCACCACCCCCAGGGAGAGGACCAGCACCGCACCGGACGGGCCCGCACCAGGCCCTGGCCACTGGAGGGCGCCGGACCAGACGGTAGCGTGAGCCCACCCAGGCCCGGGCAGATGAGGCAGGCAAGAGGGCGGCGATGCCGCAAGGCACATGCCCCCAGTGCACCGGGATCCAGGGGACCGCGAAGGGCCCCCCGCCCGAACCCCCGGGACAGACCCCGACCAACACACAAGAGAGCGGCCCACCACGAGCAGCCAATCCCCATAGCAGAGGGCCCAAAAACCACAGCCGGTCAGGAGGCAGAACTCCGGTAGGAACCTGCAGAGCCCCCAGGGCGCCATCCAGCCCACCCGCCACAGGGCCACGGGACACGACCCCCACCACCCCCCCTCTTACTATGATTCTCCGATCCCTGACGGAGAAACATTAACCCTACACTGTGAGTGTGAATGTGAGTGCCCCTAAACGTGATGTGGAGCATTAAAATTGAGGGACATAGGAGACAGGTGGGGGCAAGGCTGATGGCTGCAGCACACTGCTGTCCTGCAGCCTGTGCAGCCATAAGGCCCCTGGAACCTGTCCCCATCTGTCCCCCAAGATGTAGGTGTGTGTGGTGCTTTAAAATAAAATTAAATTAAAAAAAAAAAAAGACAAGAAGACAGGAAAAATGAGGTAAAGAAAACAAAAGTAACCTGAAAGAAACCGGGGCATCAATGATGCAAGATGCTGAGGAGATAAAACAAAAAACTGTGGAATTGAAAGAATCTGTCACTGGCCAAATCAAGACGTCCGAGAACATACGGAACAAGAAAATAATGAATCAAACATATGGAGACAATGAACACAAGAATACGGGAGCTGGAAAGCAGAGTGAGTGAACTGGAAGAGCTCAACATCATTGAGATGGGAGACCAGATTAACTTCATCGATATTTTTGACAACACTGATGAGGAATTATGTTGGACCACGACGGACCAGCTGTTTGCAGTCTTCAAGCTAAGCTAAACTAACCAACTGCTGGCTGTATCCTTAAATTTAACGCACACATATGAGAGTGGCATCGATTATCTCATCTAACTCTCCACCAGAAAGCAAATAAGTGTATTTCCCAAAATGTATAACTATATGAGAATTATAGGTAATGTTCAAACTGGCCTATGCACTTTAACATTGACTGTACCCTCTGGGAGAGTTGGTAATAAACGTTCTTGGTTACTGTCAAAAAAAAAAAAAAAAAAAATTAAATGTGAATATTCTGGCTGTACTATTGTCGTCGGTAAGATCAGTATGTTATATTAACATTATTCCTTAGTCTCTGTGACATATTAGGATGATTTTACGACTATTTGCTTTAGATTTCTTACATATGGCTCCTTTAAGGCATCTATTAACCACACAACATTCACACTCGCTAATATCTACGGCTCCAAAAATGATGACCCATAACTTCTTCTCTTTACTAGGTGACTCAACAAATATTATATTAGCTGGAGACTTCAATACTGTTATCAACCCCTCAATTAACCGCTCAAGTATCTCTGGCAACTCAAGAAACTGGCACTCCACTGAAATAATTAAACAATACATGGATGATTATGGACTTGGCGATAGTTGGAGAATGAGAAACCCATCATTGAAAGAATATTCATATTTCTCGTCACTCCATCGGTCTCATTCCAGAATTGATTTCTTCCTTGGAAGTAACTCACTCAGCATATCCAAGAAAACACAATCCATTCAATCATAGTCAGTGATCATGCCCCAGTTTCACTAGCAATAAACATTCAGGCACACATCAAACCTCCTACAAGATGTCATTTTAATACATCACTTTTAGAAGATTCTGATTTTAATTCCATGATCCAAAGAGAGTGGGCATCCTTCCTAGAGATCAACTACTCTCCAGAAATCTCACTGTCACTGTTATGGGAAACAGGTGAAGCAGTTTTAAGAGGTGAAATCATATCATATTCATCGCACAAGAAAAAAAACAGCAACAGGAACTATAAAACACCTTAGAGGAACAAATTAAACTTTTAACAAACCAATATACTAATAACCCCAATGAACAAATACAAAATGAATTGAACCAACTTAAAACTCAACTGGAAAGTATCATACTCAAGAAAACACAGTTTCTTATCCAACAACTCAAATATGACAGCTTTCAATACAGTAACAAATCAAGTAAATATCTGGCAAATCTACTACAACACAGAAAAGAGAAAGCACTTATCCCGTCAATACTTAACTTCACGGGCAATATTTCCCAGAACCCACGAGAAATATGACACCTTTCACAAATTTTACAGTAACCTTTACTCCTCAGATCACAAACCCATTCAATCAGAAATAGGTACCTTCTTAAACAACCTGCCAAATAAAGTGCCCTTACCTTTGTTAAATGCTGCTGTTGTCCCTGGCTTTATATGAGACAAGGGGAAGATCGCTAGCTACTAGGCTAATTTATACAATGTAAAATGCCATAGGCTGGCGCTAATAACGTTAGCATGTTGTATTTGCTTGGAAAACGTGTTTAGTATAAGACAGTTGTTTTGTCGGTGAATCTTGTGAGTTGTAATGGAGTCAAATTATGTGCCGTTACCTTTGTTAAATGTTGCTGTTGTCCCTGGCTTCATATGAGACAAGGAAAGATCGCTAACGTTAGTTGCTAGGCTAATTTATACAATGTAAAATGTCATAGACGTGTGCTAATAACGTTAGCATGTTGTATTGGTGGGGAAAAGTGTTCAGATAAAGACAAGTGTTTGTCTGTCAATTCTGCGATTTATAGTGAAGCTGATTTGTGTACTTGTGTTTGAAATTGTCCCTATTAAGCTATGTTTAATGTGTGTTTTGAATCAACTAAACTTTACAGCAGTTAACACAGTCCTCCACCGCCAACTAGCGTTTTGGATGTGTAACTGCAGAGTGACACAGACACATTGCCGCATAAGTAAAAATAGCGTGCAGATTTTATTTTTTTTCCCACGACTAATCAATTAGATGAAGATTATGTAAGACTTTAGTCGACCAAGATTTTCTTTGGTTGACTACAGCCCTACAGGCTTAACCAAAAACAGACATGCTTCAGATAACATCCGTAGTCTTTTTAACTTGATCAACATATCACAACAAAAACAAAACAAACCCATAATTCTATCATTAGACGCAGAAGAAGAATTTGACAAAGTAAACTGGAAATGTCTATTTAGCACCCTACACAAGTTCGGTTTTGGAGAGTCGTTCATCCACTGGATCAGAACACTGTACACCTCACCTAGGGCCACAATAATCACAAATGGGGTCGCTTCACTAAACGTCACACTTCACCAAGGAACCTGACAAGGATGCCCAATCTCTCCATCCCTCATTGCCATTTTAATCAAACCACTCGCATTAGCAATACGTCAAAACAATAAAATCAAAAGGGATACAGGATGCCAGTTTACAAAACAAAATTAGTTTATATGCAGATGATTTATTATAATATCTACAGAATCTATCCGCGTCACTACAGGAAACTTTCAATATCATTAACAATTTCTCTACAATCTCACACTACATAATAAACTGGAATAAATCAACCGTACTACCTCTGTCTGAACACACCTGGGATTCTGCAGCCCAAAATCTCCCCCTTCCACTTCACACTGGCAATATAAAATATTTAGGCATTAATATTTCCTCCAGGCTGTCAGAGTTATTCAACCTCAATTACACCCCATTGCTCCAAAAAAAATAGAAGACCATTTCAAACGCTGGACCAAGCTCCCACTCACTCTCATAGGATGAATAGCTACAGTCAAGATGAAAACCCTTCCTCAGATTAATTACTTGTTCTCAATGATAACCACCACCCCCACCGACAAATGGTTTAAAACACTAGACTCAATAACAACTCAGTTTTATTGGAACAATAAAAAAACAGAATCTCACTTTCAACATTACAAAATAGAAAATCACAAGGCGGCTTAGAAGCACCAAACTTTCTCCACTACTTCCTGTCAAACCAATTGTAATATGTATTTAAATGGATGCAAAAGCACAATAACAACATTCCCTGGCTAGACTTGGAACAGAATCAATGCAAAACAACCTCAATCACAGACCTCCCCTTCCTACCATAATCATTCAAAAAACTGAATTACTGTAAGAATACCACAATTCACACAACTCTGACAGCCTGCTGGGAAACCAACAAAATCACCAAATCATCACTTGCACCTTGTAGATACACTCCAATTTGGCACAACCCAGACTTCCAGCTTCTCAACACCCCTATTTACTTTCCATCATGGCATCAAAAAGGAATCACCCATCTCCATCACCAGTTTCAAAATAATCAATTCATATCTCTCAACACATTAATACAGGAGTACAGGGTTGGGAGACCAGTTCCTCCACTACCAACAATTAAAATCTATAATTAAATCCAAAATTAACATCACCAACAACACACTACAGCCATCCAGACTAACCAGTGAGACTATGAAAATCCCAAACTCAAAAAAAATAAAATAAAATAAATAAATAAATCACCTCAAAACTTTATAAACTTATATCCATCTCAGACACCTGCGTAACACTCCCAACCACAAGATGGGAAAATGACCTGGCTCTCTCTCCCAACCCCAACTTCTGGATACAAATCAATAACAACATCTTCTCTATGACCACAAACACAAATTTACAACTTATACAATATAAAACCATCCATAGAACCCACATCACTCAGAGGAAAATGTTTAAAATGGGATTGGCTGACAGACACCTGCTCACAATGCACACTGGGTAGCACAGATGATTATCTACATGCTGTAGCGTAACTTAAGGCCTAAAAGAACAAAATTTACTATTGCAATGATTAATTGTGATTAATTAAATTAGCTGGGCGCCACACAAGCAATTAAGCCAGCCAATTAGGTTTCAGGGGAGCAGCCTAGGCCTTATATGACACCTATGGATATATTTATTGTATGAGTGTGAGTTGAATGAGTGACGACAGATTTGAGGAGAGCCTTTGACTAGCATGAACATTCCAAAGAGTTACCACATAATTTAGCATTTCCATGAGTGATCCAGGGTCAGACATCAGGTGAGAAAAAAAAGGTAAAAAAAAAATAATTAAACCTGCTCCTGATGATTTTCTGCACTGGAGTAAAACTCAGCAGTTTCCAGCTCCTGAATCCTCCGCTCCACTACAACAACAATCACAATCCGAACAATCAACAATCCTTCATGGTCACACTGTCATTCCGAAGATCCTCTAAGAAGGGAGAACTCACCTCAAAGAGCTTGTAATGATCAGTCAAAAAGAGAATGAGTTGCGTGCCGAAAATGCTTTTGTGTGGCTCAAAAACTCCTCTGCTCATGCCACTCTCCTCCACACTGGCTTTGTGCTTCCTCTCACACATGAAAGGTGTATGCACCTTTTAATCAGACCCCACCTTTACCTTCACACCCACTCCTCTGCTGTCACACCCACTAACCAAATCCTCCTCAACACAGAAAAAAGGTGCAGCCTGCTGCAGTTTTCAGGCTGTCTGCTACAATGCCACTTGGGTCTGTCAACCAGTTCACTCCTTCTGGACAGCAGTCACTGAGAAACTCACCACCATTTGCGGCTGCAGAATCCCATTGTCCCCATCACTCTACCTCCTAGGAGATATCACACAAGTAGCCCTCAAAACTAATCACAAAAACTCATTACTCATCTCTCTAACTATGGCCAAGAAAGTAATCTTGCAAAACTGGAAATCAAAAAAGTCCACACACATCAATCACTGGCTCAACTATCTTTCTGAATACTTTTCAATAGAAAGAATAACTGCTCAGAAAACAAACCATATATCGGTCTTTAATGATCTTGGAAATCATTTCTAATTCATCTTAATCCCAAACAATACTAACCAATAAACCAAAGCCACGTACATGACCACAGGTCCCCGCCATGATAACCATCTTCTAAACACCACAATAAACCCAACCATACATACAAACACTTTTAATTTTCATTTATTTATTTGTTTACTGTCTTGAATGTAATTTTCTCCTATTTCCCCCCTTATTATTATCATTATTATTATTATTATTATTACTGTTTATTCTGTTGTGATTGTTATTATTGTTGTCATAAATTGAACCTATTCATTTTTCATTTATTCTATTGCCGCCCCTTATCCCTCTTTCTATGTAGTCCCCCAATACACAGTCATATCCAGTGACATTAGACATGATTCCGTTGCTCATTCTTAGACTTGATTACACCCTCCCCTCATTTCCATTACAATTTGTTTGTTTATCTATTTTTTCTGCTCTCTCTCTCTCACCTCCCTTACACAAAGTTCACAGAATATATCACTGTATTTTTTTCTTTTTTTTCCATTTACTATTATTTTATTTGTTTATTTATTATCATTATGTTTCTCTCTCTCTCTCTCTCTCTCTCTCTCGCTCTCTCTCACACACTTAACCCACACACACACAAACAATCCACCAAATTGCACAACCCAACTCTAAACTCCCCACCCAGTCCCATGCCCTTTGATGCTCTGTCTGTCTGTCTGTTTGTCTGAGGTGCAAAATGTCCAGCTCATGCTTTCAGCAGAGCTTTTACAGCTTCTCCATCAAACTTTTAAACAATTCTGCTTGAGACGGAAGATTGTGCAATAATTTTTACAGTGCTTTAATTATGGTGATCTTATAGCATGTGTTATGTATGCATGGCGTATGTATGTGTTATGTGCAATGTTATGGGATATGTGCAATACTGTCATGTAATTGTTGTTGGGATGGAATGGCTATTGATGTATTATTTGTTGGCCTTAGAGTTGTCAAGGCATTTATGGCACAGTTGCTGAGTCCAAGACAAATTTCCCTTAGTGGGACAATAAAGTATATTGTATTGTACAGCTTTGGGGAAGAAGCTGTTTTTAAGTCTTTCTGTCCGTGCCCTCATGACCCTGAGCCTGCCAGAGGGGAGGGTGTCAAAAAGACATTGCCCCCTTTTACAATGCCAGATTTTCCGCTAATGTTGGGCCGTTTTGCTGGCAAGCTGCAAGCGTTTATACACACAGAGCCGGATTGGCGAGTTGATCCGAGGTGCCCAATTTTCTGTCTCATAGGGTAGACACGGGTGATCTTTTCGGCTCTGTTTCTCAGCTGGGCAGAGTAGATTTGTTACAAGGATGGAAGAGGGGCACCAATGACCTTCAATGCAGCTTTGATGACTTTCTATGGTGCACTGGTAGAAGTTGGTGAGGAGTTTCTGTGGAAGCCCAGTTTTTCCTGAGGGACCGCAGGAAGAGTCTCTGCTGGGCCTTCATCACCACTTCTCTGGTGTTCATTCCTCATGTCAGGTCCCCTGAGAGATGAACACCAAGGTACTTGAAGCTCCCCACCTGTTCCACCTCTTCCCCAGTGATCACCAGACTGGCATGTGTTGTGTCCTTGTGTCTCCGGAAGTCAATGACGAGCCCCTGTGTCTTGTTGGAGTTGAGGAGCAAGTCATTGTTCTGACACCAGGATGTCAGGGCCTGGATCTTCTCTCTGTAGGCTGCCTCATCATTGTTGGTTATTAACCCCACCACGGCTATGTCATCTGCGAACTTGTATGTGTAGTTTGTGTTATGAATGGGAGTGCAGTCGTGTGTGAAAAGTGAGTATAAGAGTGTACTGAGAACATAGCCTTGGGGGGTGCCGGTGTTGAGGATGGTGTTAGAGGAGATGAGGTCTCCTAGTCTCATGTGCTGTGGTCTGTTGGAGATGAAGTCCTTAATCCAGCTGCAGAGGTGATGGTCCAGGCCCAGGAGAAGAAGGTGTTCAGCTGATCAGGGAGGGAGGGGTCAACTGTAGAGGGTGGGCAGGGGTTTTGTTTGTAGTTCCCCTGCCACATACTGCGATTGTTATTGTCCTTGAAATGCTTTTCAATTTGCATTTTATATTTTCTCTTGGCAGCAGTAATCCCCCTTCTCAAATCCACCATGGATCTCCTGTAGGCCATCCTGCCACCTGATTGCAGCGCTGCGTTCCTGGCTTTCATTAGGGTTTAGACAGTGCTGTTGAACCAGGGCTTTTGGTCTTGAGACACTCTGATGTGTTTGGTTTTGGTGGAGCTCTCAACACAGAACCTGATGTAATCCAGTACTGTGGAGGTGTATTGCTCTGTGTCTCCCTGATCAAAGAGCTCCCACCTTGTGTCCTCAAAGCAGTCCTGTAGTGCTGCCTCAGTCTCCTCCGACCAGATCTGAAGGGTCCTGACCTGGCTCTTTGTTTTGCTAAAGAGAGGCAAAACAATGTTGGTATGTAGGTGTTAAGAACAGAGCCAAGTGGTCTGACTGTCCGAGGTGGGGGGCTGGGCGAACTTTGTAGACACCTGTGAAGTTACTGTAAACCTGGGCCAGTGTTTTTCCATTCTGTGTTCCCATGTGGATGTTTTTGTGGAATTTGGGTAACACAGACTTCAGGTTTGTGTGATTTGCCATCTATATCTAGAAAACTCAAAGCCAAACCCTCTTCAGTGTAATCAGCAGAGAATTTTGAGAAGCACGGTACAGGGACTTCACTTGGGTTTTGAGGAGCTGCAGTTTTTATTCATGGACAAACTGAAACCTACAATGTACATTTACTACCACCTAACAACTTAACTGTTTGAGTTTACTCTGCTCCTATCACCAACACCTGTGTGCTCTGAGCTCATCCACTGTCACTCTCCTGTCTTTCACTCCACCACATACTCACTATACACACATTACCCTAATCTTACAACAATGTATGTGCATAAAATATGTAAACATGTGGAATGCACTTTAACCCAGCCTTGGCTATTTTCACTCATTAATACGGTGAGCATCAAAGCTAGTGCAAGTTGTTTTCTCCATCTTCTCTCATTTCTATATGCCACTTGGAGCAAAGGGTAGCGTGTGTGCACGAGGCCCACAGGGCCAGCTGTTTCTGAGTCTGTGGTTGATTGCGTAGCGATACATCAATGCGTCAGTGATGTTGATATGTTTTCAATGCAGTAAGTCCCAGGACCCACTGGTGTTCATCTGAGTGGGTCGCCAATAAAAGTTCTGTTTTTCTTTTTCTTTTCTTTTTTTTTTTTTGACAAATTGTACAGTTAAATTGGTGTTGAATGTTATATGGTTCTAATTATGGTTATATTCATGTATGTTGAAAAACAAAACATGCAAATGTCACATCTTGAGTATAGCAAGCACCAAAATCATCAACCCATCATGTAGGCCTACATCAATTGTGCCAGGACTGTAATATGTGATAAACCCTAACAGTTAAAATAAGATACTGTATAAATTTAATGGTTTAACAGTTTAAAAGATAATCTTCATAAAAGAGTTTTATGTTTTCCTTTCACTTGAGACAGCTTCTTTCCTAAGGCCATTCACACCTTAATCAACATACAAAGTGAACAGTCATATTGCACTCTCACAACAACACTCTCACTGTATTTTATTTCTACAAGGCAATAACTACTGGGACTTGTGCAATAACTTCTATGGACTGGGCAAGTAGCTGATTCTGGCACTTTATATTTATTGGCTCTGGCACTTTATAACTACCTCTTTTATATCATGTGCTGTGTGGTTTTTGCAGTGTGCTTAATTTTTTTAATACTGTATGCAATGTGCCCTTTTTTCTTTTTAATTCTAATTTTAATTCTAACCCTTATGAACAAACAGGATCTTGTCATCTTGTGCGATATATACAATATACAGGGCAGGAAAATGTCTGCGGTAATTATCTTTTTTTCAACACACAGGGTATCCCTTGGACAGTAAAGCACCATCAGGTCATCATCGTTATGAGTGAGTAGCATCTGCTGTTATACGTGAATTCAGGTATATTGTAATGTCTAAAAATTGAAGGTTATTTTGTACTGGTGGTCCACTGGAACTCCGTGCTGTAGCATACGGAGCCTCAGAGAGCCGGGGATGATGGCAGACGGGCAGGTATTGGATCTGTGCAGCACACTGGAGCAAAAGCACCGACACATATCAGACAGTATTATAAAAACAACTATAACACAAGTTTCACTATCAGTGCCTTCTGTGACATGAGAAATAGGCTACTTTGTGAACTAGTAGAGTCTCGCAACGCCAATGATTGCCACAGAGTTTTAATGGGTGCGTCTTCAGGACGGATCAATAGTGAGTTTACTGCGTCCCTCAGATCTTAATGCATCAGGGACACAGGATGCATACCCAGCAACATCATTGATGCTTTTGGGATCTGAAAGTTGCATTCTTTTATTATGATCTGAACTGGATTAATCATTCAGTCATACTGCATGTGTGTGTGTTTATTTCCATCACACCACAGGTAAAAGATATAAGATATAAGTAAACTGTAAAACAACTGTGAAACAAGGCTGATTAAGTGTGAACTTAAGATCATGACTCTGAAATCAGCAGCTGATCTCTCTGTTTTGCTGGGATCTGGTAGGCATAGGGTTGCTTTTTAGCATAAATCAAAAATATGTATCAAGGGGTGTCGGCAGCGTAGTGGATAGTGCCGGCGCCCCATGTACAGAGGCAATGCCTCGCTGCAGCGGTCGCAGGTTCGACTCCGGCTTCCAACCCTTTGCTGCATGTCAACCCCCACTCTCTCTCACCCCATTTCAATCTGTCCTGTCCATTAAAGGCAAAAAGGCCCAAAAAAAAAACAATCTTTAAAAACAAACAAACAAACCAAAAAAAAGTATCAATATTGATATCATTATTTATTAACATGAATAAAAATGGGGTACCACCCTAGAATTAAGGGCCAAAAGCCAAACTGTGAATGCAGTCACAAAAATAGGTGCTCAGTTATAAAGGTCAATATTTAATAACTATTGCACATTTCTAAGTTGAACAGTGAAGGGCTGAATTTGAGCACTGACCTTCACAACCAGCTGTTATTACAACAAAATATACACAAATAATCATAGGCAACTGCTCTTTAAAATACAGTAGAGTTAATCTAACTTCAGCGATAAAGACCAATAATCACTAAAACTTTCATTAATAAACATCTATTATCTAACTACAAATAACAAACAACATTACATTCTTGTGCACATGAATGAGAACATGTCTTTTGTACACCAGAGAGAAACACAGACAGCACAACTTACTCCACTATGGCCTCTCGGTCAGCGATGTCTCCAAGCACCATGCGCTGGATGATGCTGTTGTGTTCCTCCTCAGACAGGTTCTTGTGGGAGACCAAGGGAGTATTGTACTTGGTGGCTGGGGAAGGGTCTACCCCCTGCAGCCAGGCATGGCTTTCAATCTCCTCCAGGGAGGCCCGTCGCTTAGGATCCCTCTGAAGCATACGGTCTATCAGACTAAAGCCATGACGAGAAGACAGTAAAAGGGATAGGAGGAGAGAAGAGATAAAGGAGAAAGAGCACAAACCTCAAATTAATCTGAATCCACAAGAAACAGAATTCCTGTAAAATGAGTACATATTATCGGTTTCACTGATTTAAGTGTGACAAGGGATGTGGTCTGCAACAGACATTTGGTTTTGGTTGATGCTGGCAGCTTGATTACTGATCCTTGAGCATTTGCCTTGCTTTGGAGTGTAGGAGAGCTGTTGCCCGCATGTTATATTTAAAATGGGGGTTGACCAGTTATTGACCTGGCTGATTATCGCCTGCTATATTCAACATTTTTACAACCTTAGTTCCAAAAAAGTTGAGACATGTGTAAAATGTAAATAAGAACAGCATGCAATGATTTGTAAATCATGTTCGATCTATGTTCAATTGAATGCAGTCCAAAGAGAAGATATTTTACGTTCAAACTCATAAAACTTACTATTATTATTCTTTATTAAATATGCATTTGTTCTGAACTCAATGCCTGCAACATCTCTACAAAGAAGTTGAGACAGGAGCATGTTTACCACTGTGCGACATGATATTTTCTTTTACCAAGTAACTATTTGGGAACTGAGAATACCAATTGTTGAAGTTTTGAAAATAAAATTCTTTCCCATTCTTGCTTGATATATGACTTCAACTGCTCAACAGTGCGGGTCCTCCATTGCTGCATTTTGCACTTCATAATGCACCACAAGTTTTCAGTGGGACACAGGTCTGGACTGCAGGCAGGTCAGTCTAGTCGCTGCACTCTTTTACTACAAAGCCATTCTGTTGGAACACATGCAGAATGTGTCTCGTTGTCTTGCTAGAATAAGCAGGGATGTCCCTGAAAAAGACGTTGTCTGGATGGCAGCATATGTTGCTGTAAAACCTATAATTTCAGCATTAACAAAGCCTTCACAACACATGTGCAAGTTATCCATGATGCCATAGGCACTAACACACCCCTATATCTTCACAGATGCTGGCTTTGAATGTCCATTATTTCCAAAAACAATCTGAAATGTGGTCTCTTCAGACCACAGCACACTTTTCTACTTTGTGTCAATCCATCTCAGATGAGCTCAGGCCCAGAGAAGTTGATGACGTTTCTTGTTGTTGATAAAGGGCATACATTTGTAGATGCATTTTTAATGCAGTTCAGCTTGAGGGGTCAAAGGTCACAGGCATCCAATATTGTTTTTCAGCCTTGTCCCCTACATGCAGATATTTCTCCACATTCTCTGAATCTTTCAATGATATCATGGATTGTAGATGGTGAAATCTTTTAAATTCCTTGCAATAGTGCTTTGGGAAAGGTTGTTCTTAAACTGTTGGACTGTTTGCCCATGCAGTTTTTCACAAAGTGACCATCCTTGTTTGTAATCAACTGAGCCTTGTGAACAACTGAGCCATACCACTTAATGATACCGTCACCTGTTACCAATTAACCTGTTAACCTGACAGGTGTTTTTTGAGAATTACACAATTTTCCCAGTTTTTTGTTTCCCCTATCCCAACTTTGTCGTCGTGTTGAAGTCATCAAACTCAGGTTTACATTTTACGAAAACGAAAACAATAAAGTTCATCTGTTTGAACATTAAACATCTTGTCTTTGTACTGTATACAGTTGAATATAGATCAATAAGATTATGCAAATCATTGCATTCTGTTTTTATTTACGTTTTACACAGCATCCAAACGCTCAGGATTGGGGTTGTATGATTAACAGATCTTTTAAAATCTGATTGCCAATAAACTAAGTAATGAAATGTACCGCTTTGGCTCTGATACAGCTGCCTCTTTTTCTATAGTTACCACTCTGTAGTGTCACTCAACGTCACCCCCAGCATTATCCAATTTGGTTACACGTTATGATCAGCACTAAAGGCTGCTGTGCCTCTGGTGGGAAAACCAAGCCTTAGGAATGGCTCAGGGCATCTGTAGTAATATACCCTTCTTAAACTGAAAACATTTACAGACCAGACATTCATTTGCAAGAGGCTCAGTGAATCTGACATCAGTCTCCTTGGGTGGAAACTTTCTGCAGTGGAGCTAATATTTCAGCAGTCTGCTGAACCAGGACTTGATGATCAGGCACAACCTAACCTGCTTTGTTGGAATAACTCACATTGTGTCAAGAACAGCAGATCCCAGTATTTAATATATGGTGTATGCACAGTGACAGATGGTGCAAGACATTTGCTTTGATAGAGCTGAGGATGTTAAACTACAGCTGGGAGCTTAAATTCAACACAGATGACATTGTTGAAAGCTGAGATTGCAGTTTAATAGGATTAGTTGGGATATTGAATCTAGTGAGAAGACTAAAATTAATACAGGGAAAAAGGCATTATGCACCCACAAGGAAGCCATCTTTGTCATCTGCATAATAAGGCAGACAAACAGGCAAACTGAGGCTGTACATGTTGCATATGACATAAACTGACAAAGAGGAAAAAAACAGAAGCAACACGTGGCAAAGAAACAGTGCAGATAACTAGCTTTAATGAAAAAGATCTTCATGAATGTATCTAACACCTACAAATCTATCTTCACTAAAATAGTCTGGACTGTCAAGACCTTGTGCAGTAGGTGCTGTCTCTGCTGACCCATGACACTAGGTTGATTTGGACCACATTTACAGTAGCACTATACTTGAATGATTTTAGTGACAAGGGGAATAAAATAAACAAAAAGCTACATAAGGTCTTTATAAGGTCTGATATAGGTCTATGACAGATGCACACAAATATACACATCCACCTACATATTCACACATATAGAGTAAAGCTGAGAAACCTGTGCAACCACGCAGGTGCTTTTCAAACCATTTTGGCTTAAGTGGATTTTTTTTTCAACTTTAACCAATCCCCTAGTGCATTTGTGCTTAAGTGTGAGAGACCATGGGATGGAGGCTACAGGATAACAGACTGGGTAGAGCGGTGCTCTACTGTCTGTCAGTCATGCTGGGGATTAGTCAGAGCGAGCCAGGCTCCCTAAGGACTACAGCCAGTACCAGCAGCAACAGTGGAGGGGAGATAGAGGAGACAATCTGCACACTAATGACAAAAAATCTACTACCAAGATGGTTCAATGACTACCCATCAATTTAAAGAATAACAGCAAAAATCAGGCACACCCTGTCTCAAAAAGAACACTAGTCCACACGTTTCTTACTTCTAGGCTGGGCTACTATAATTCCTCATTATCAGACTCTTTCAATAAGTGTCTGAAGACATTCCAGTTGTTTCAGAATGCTGTGGCGTGTGCACTGACAGGAACTAGGAACAGAGATCATATTTCTTACATATCAGCTTCTCTGTGCTGGCTCCAAATAACCTGAAGTGGAATTTAAATCTGTCTCCTCACCTACAAAGCCCTAAATGGTCAGGCACCATTATATCCTAAAGACCTCATAGTTAAGGTTGGGATTCATCAAAGGATCCATAATAAAATATTGTCATGATACTGAGTCACGATACAATATTATTGGGATTTTAAATATGTTGCAATGTGCTGAGTATTGCGATAAAATGTGATTTATTACCTTTTTTCAACTGTAAATTATGTCCCCAAAGAAAAACTTTTGTCAACATCAGTTTTAGTTAGTTAGAAAGTTGTTGCTGTCCATCTACACTGCTTCAAAAATTACCCTGGCTCAGAATTAATTAGTATAAAATTAAGAGTGTGATGTTATAACAAGCATGATTAATTATTCAACAGCTAATCTATTAGCCTAATTGCCTCACTCGTTTTTCAGTGTAAAACGTGTTTTCATGTGTAGTTGAATGGTGGTTCTCTGCAGCTGGGCTGATAATATTGCTTGAAAATTTTAGATTCTGCCAGCTACTAAAGCTAATTGGTCTGCAAGGGCTGGAATAAATGAGTGTGCTACTGCCATGTTCCAGTGCCTGGGTCAGGCTTCAGAGGCCTGCGTAGCATCAAATGCTGTTGAGATAGAGTTTCATCAGAAAACTACAAATAATTGTGTTGAAGACTTCCAATTCTGAAATCCTAAGAATCTGTTTTTATGTATTTTGTATGCATCTGTTTTTATTGTACAAACCTTCTGGGAAAAGAATCTGCTTATCTCAGATGAGTTGATTCATTAGTAGGGGTGTAATGATCCATTGATCTTAGGGATGCACCGAATATTCGGTAACCGAATATATTCGGCCGAAAATTGTAAAAAAAAAAGTGAAAAGCAAGGCCGAATAATAGCGGCATGTTTTGATGACGCAATCAAACAGGCGATTTGCTGGATATCAATGATTCTGCGATTTTGAAAAAGAAAAAGAAAAAACAAAAAAAAAAACGGCGCTCTACCGTGCATTAAGAGATGTTTTTTGGGGAAATACATGACTGTCAGAGAAGCCCTGTTTACAAACAGACCTACAATCCATCTCCTCTCCTCTCTCTCTTCTCAGTGGAGGGTGCCCTGTCAGCCCTGCGCTGACAGTGACAGGGCGCATCTCTTTGATCTGAAGTGACACAGCCCGTTTGCTCATGCTTCCGGGTCGTTCAGTAGAGTAATTGCAAATAAATATTGTTTTAATGTGTAACTATTGAAATGTTCACAAGGGCTTTCATAAATTCCTACAATGTTGCGGCACTGCCGCCTTTGCAGGTTAAAAGTTAATGACAGCGACTTGAAGTGAGGAGGAGCAACACATCTCCGGCTTGTCAGTGCAGACAAGCCGGAGACGCTCACTTTTGCATGTGATGCAAAATATTAAAATAACTTGGTAGTGATCGACGTAAGACACGTGCCAAGGCCGTAACCCCCCCCCTTGGCGATTTAATTGTGTATTGGCAATCTAGAGCAATGACAAACCACAATATGAAATTTAGAGGCAATCGCACAGCCCTAATGTAGACTAACTTAGTTTGACACTTATTGTAAAATACTTTTAAACTTAGCTGGTGGCTGAGACAAACAGCCGCTCTGTTCTCTACCAGCACTAATGTTACCATGTTACCAGCCAACAAGCTGGCGGAGCCAAATGTAGGGCACACGCCGAATCATCTACGTCATCAGTCTGATTTGAATACATTTTACGGAACTTTGAGATGCGGTGGAAACGCAAACCACACAGATTACCAGGAGTTCTTTTACCCAGGTAAATAAATTCCTGGAAATAAAAGTTCCTGGAAATGTTGGTGGAAAAGGGGCTATTCACAGTCACTGAACAAAAGCCCCACACTCTGCAGGCTCCCAAGTTCACAGTCACTTCTTGTCAGCTCACTATTTAATACTTTTTCCTGCTGTTGGCTGCTCGCCTCCATGTCTCCAACGTCTTTTCAGGGTTGCTAGGTCTGACCCTTTCCTTCTTCTTTGACCCTGTGATAGGCTGACAGCCTCACAAGCAAATTAACTACTACTAAGTAAACTCTGTTTTACAAATTTATTAACCCCCCACAAAGTAAAACAACCTTAGACAACTAAAAGGCTGTGAATTATCATTTTTCTGAAAGTGGCATAATTTTCCACAATATATGGATATATCGATATTGGCACAAATCCAATACTGTGCATCCCTATAGTTTCATGCACACAGGACATGTATGAGTCAGAGAAAGAAACTAAACTGAACTCCTGAAAAATGAAAATGCTGTTGCATTAATCGGGGATCACTAGATGTCAGTATGTGATCAAAATTACATTGGAGTAACTGCACTTTCTGAACTGCAGCAGTGTTAAAAAAATCAACAACAAAAAAGCCACTGTATTTCACATCTTCTGCCTCTAAGTCATGGTTTCAGACCACACTGTTGTAGCAGCGGAGCACTGATTTGAAATAAATAAATCTAAAAGTAGTCATTTGATTCCCAATTAAGACACTCTGGTAAGAACTGCTTCATCTTGTTAATATGGACTTCAAAACTGGTTTGAAATGCAAAATAACAAATTTTAACCATGCACTAAAAATTGCGATTAACTATCAAAATTTAGCAATTATAAAAATGAATCGGTTGACAGCCCTTGTTATAATGCTTCCACAATCTGCATATTAATCGTGTCCTTCTTTAGCCACCGGGCTGATCTAAGACAACATTTTGTCCCTGCTGTGGCTCAACAGCCCACAATATACTTTTACAGATATGAGGCACACACAAGAATGTTCCAATGTGGTTGAACATGCGGTATTATACTGACTATGCTGTAGGACCCTATGATTTCCACCATGAGGAAAACATGGACAGAACTGCGTAATTTGATAATAAAAATTGAACAGTTGTGACCTTCAGTTTACTTAATATGTTCCAACATAGTCACTTTCATACGTAAAAAAAAAAAAATGTTCTTGACCCATATCCAGTGAATGCATGTCCAAATAGTAATGTATCCCTGGGTGATGTTCCCACTTATTGGAATAATGATTATAGTGATCTAAGTGATATAAGTGATCCTAAGGGATGCTGTTTAACTTACTTACTTGATTGTGATTCCATTGTGTTTGCTGTCTGATTATGCTCATGGTAAGAGCCGCGTGCTCCCGCCACCTACAAAACTTCCTGTTCACCTCTAACCTGAAAACACCTGACTAGCATCACCTGACCAGTGTCACCTCATAGACTAGGTACTATCCTGTGGTCAAAATGTTGTAGTCTAAAAATACATACACAACTACCTACATACTAGGAGAAATAGAAATATCCTTCAATGTTCCTACACAAACTGTAAATGCAATTTGTAAAAAACAGGGCAGGGCAAATGATTTGCCTCAATGCTTTGTTAAATCCAGTACAACTATACAGCCACTATGTTTTATGGGGATGTTTATTGCTGTTACACAACCCGCTTACATTACTTACGCTGTAAAGCTTTAAATTAATCGTCAATAATCTGTCTGACGTTTTATAATGATGACTGAAATATCACCATGATAATGGTTTGCAGGTAGGCCTACGTATGATGAATTAGTGGCACAGGCGCTATTAATAGCCACAGCCGCGCATAATGGTTGCGTGTAATGACAGCTGTTATGTCGGAGAACCACGCTGGTGCAAGGCAGTCTGTAAAACTGCATTTCTTCTCTGCCGTATTTTTAATCGACAGCTCTAATGAGTGAGGGATCAGGCACAGATATCAATATACAAACTGATTTATGGGTGTTACTGCATCCAGTTATGTCTCACTGTGGGAGAGTAAACAAAGCTTGTGCTTGTGCGCCCAGCTCTACAATGACACACATGAGGCTTTATAAATCCATAAGCTCCATAAGTTTAACATCCAGCTGTAAAGGGACCTTCAGATAACTTTATCAAGCAGCCAACAGGTCAGTGATCGAGTCTCCATAACCATGGCAACGATGATGCTGAGTGACAGACCTGCCATTATGTGACATTCTCCTCCGCAAATTCTGATTTAATTTTACTCCGCTATGTCTTGTGAAACTCTTTTTTTTTTAAAATATTTCTCATGACATTCCCAACATGTGAAAACATAGTCTATGCTGTATTGTGTGCACAAAAATACTGGACAAAATGCATCCCATATTGTATCAGTAATGGACAGTACATTTTATTTTTCAATATGGGACAATCCCATAATATACGGGATGGGTGGCAACCCTTCTGTCTATATGGCGCTGGTGTCAATCACATTACTTTTTAAAAAAAAATTTTTTTAAGATATTCTTGTGAGCATTTTTGCCTTTAATTGATAGGAAAGCTCAGAGTGAAGGGGAGAGAGAGGGAATGACATGCAGCAAAGGCCACAGGCTGGAATCGAAGCTGGGCCGCTGCGGCAACAGCCTTGTACATGGGGCACCTGCTATATCCACTGAACCACCGATGCCCCGTCAATCGCATTACTTATCCTCAGTTTTATTATCCTTACTTTTATTCAGACCTCCACAGAGAAACAGTCCACTGCATTTCAGAGCTTTTCCTGGGAAAAAGAGCTTGTAACTGCGCTACTCAGTCAATTAATTAACTATAAAATCTATTAGACTCAGAAAATAGTGACATTACCACCACGCTACTGAGAATGTTGTTATATTTGTAACATGCTACTTGTAGTGATCTACTGCCCAACACTGATTATTTTTGAAAGTGTGAGAAATAGCGGCGCAACGTGAGTGCGTGTGAAATTGGTCATTTGCGTGACAGGCCTGACTTTCAAAAAAGGAAACAAATTTGTTGCTACTTTCTCTCATTTCAGAGACAATATATAGATAATATAATAGATATTTCTATTGTCCTTATATAAAGCTAAAGTAATTCAATGAAAACATGCAGTATTTCTTATCCAATTACTCAATTAATTCATCATCATCATCATCATGTGATACTACTGACATTTCGTTAGACATATTTTGGGATATTATAAACATATTTTAAAACAACAGCAAAAACAATACATATTCAAAACTTTTCCAAAACACTGTGTTAATTCCAAACCTTTTCCAGGCCTGGAAAACACTTTTTCACATTCCATAACTTTTCCAGGGATCCCATGATGGTGGGAACCATGATATACAAAGGCTATAAAGAGCTAAAAAAAAGTCTGAATAGTTAGAGTTGCATCCTGCTTTCTCTCACATATACAGATGACTGCACACTTGTCTCTGGGATAGCAATATTATGCTTTTTATGAACTCAGACTGGGACAAGATGCACGTTAATCTAGGGTCCATTTCACATTAAAAACAGTAAATTTATGCAGTAATTAGCCTACTTCTTTAAAGTGCCCCCAGAATTTTATAAATACCCCAGTTTTTTTAGACAGTGGGGGCAAAACGTGCCCACCAAGTATTTTTTTTATTTTCTTACCCTGCACCAAACTACATGTGATCAAGTGTCCTGTGCAAACCAATAACTCTAGTATGGTTACAGGTCAACACCCCTGGCTACAGGAAACAGACCATATCAGGTTAATGTGGTTTGCTGGTCCCCACACTTCAGATATAATGTGTTGACTATAAGCTAGACACAGAAGAAAGCTGGG
The DNA here is from genome assembly GCF_006386435.1 of Epinephelus moara. NCBI lineage: Eukaryota > Metazoa > Chordata > Actinopteri > Perciformes > Serranidae > Epinephelus > Epinephelus moara. The sequence continues at coordinate 945,398 of NC_065511.1, forward strand.
ATACACCAACTAATACACAGAGGGATATTGTGGTAAGTGAGCCAGACTGCAGACACAGCAGCGAACACCAATAATGTCTAATTGTAAAAATGTGACCAAAATCTGTATCACATTTATTTCCAATAGTACCTATTAAAAAACAGAATAGAAAGAGCAGGTCAGTGGTCCTGTTGTGTGAAAGCTGTGTATTAGGGTTGGGTGATATTGAAATTCCCCTTCTGACAAAATATCTTTAAGAAAAACAACGATGTATGATATAATCGTCCAAAAAAACAAACAAAAAAAAAAAGGTAATTGAAGAGAGAATCGCACAGTGCACCATGTATGTTAACATGCTGGCTTGGCTTGGCTTGGCTTGGTTTGACTTGGCACGTCAGCCCAGCATGGCAGGGATTTGCATCTACATTACAAATGAATGAACGCGTCTAAATCTGCTGCAAGTGTTTTTCCATCACACAGCAGGGCAGGTAAAAGAAGTTCACCTGTTGAAAGTGAGCTGGGTTGTCTGCAGCTCTTCATCTAACATTTCATTGTGGCTGTTTCTGCTTTTACTCTTTCTCCCTGCAGTATTAGACTTGTTTTTATCAAAGAAATGGTGCTAACAAAGTTCCGATAATTCAGTTATAAACACATTTCATTTTCAGATTCTTAACAATAAAAGACCCCATTATTTTGTTATGTAAAAGCTTTTATTGTAAAGCAGCAATTGTTGTCAACTCGAGCAACATGAAAGCATGTTAATAAATTACATCAAAACGTCGGTTTCAGTACCCATTCCTGACTGTAGCTGCCTCAGAAGAACAAGTGAGAGCCGCTGCTCAGTGGACAGCTGAGAGGATGAGCATGCAGGCACAAACAGCATGCAGATCAGCATGTTTTCACATTTAACTAAATGAATTAAAGACTTACTGTAAACAAACCACAGTTGGTGATTGTTGGAATGGTGGACTAACTAGATAACTAAAGACTACTTAAGATGGTTTTAGTGAGTTTTATTTAGTTTCTGTGGACTTTGAATAAAGTGTGTTTTAGGTTACATCAACAAGGTAATTAAGCTAATATTAGTGTTCGTGATTGGTGTACATTTGTATTTTTCTGTTTCATGGGGAAAATGGGTGTAAAAACAGACCAAATCAGAGTTCTCAAACTAGTGACCGTGACACACTATACGGCCCCATTGACATGTTGTCAACATAACAACAAACAATAATGAATATTTTCTTTTGTACGAGTAAAATGACCACATTAAATCGTTCTATGTCTTTTCTGTTCATTCTATTTGTATGGCTGAAGCATAGAGAAAGCAAGAGCAAAAGAGAAGGAGAGAGACTGAATATAGTGCAAAATTCAAAACAGGCCTTGCATAATTGAATGCCCTTGTGTTATCTTGAACAAGTGATGACCATTGTCATTACCAACCATTATCGTTTTGAGCAACAATCCCATCATATCTCCCAAGCCTACTGTGTATGTATCACTCACTCTTTGCAGGCACAGGAGACGTGGGCCGGTACAGTGTATTTACAGTCCATGATCATGGTGAGCGTCTCACTGTCGTTAGCTTCCTGGAACGGTGGCTGGCCACATACCAACATGAACAGGATCACACCCAGACTCCAGATATCTGAGGCAGAGGAAATCAAACAGAAACATAATCTGAATCCATGTGTTTTCTTTTGCCACAGCGTGCATGATCAAACCATACACAAATATTACAAACATTTATTTTGAGTGAGAATGGAGAAATAACACTATGCTAGATACAAACACTAGTTGTGATGTGGACTAGATATAATTTCACTTTCTCCAAGTTCTCTCTACACAATTATCATAATACATAATTATCATAATACATAATTATTACTATCACTATTATTATTACTATAATTATTCATCTTGATGTAGCAATTTTATTTTGTTTATTTTTTATTTATTGATCATTATTTTTTTTATTTTTTTCTCTTTCATCTTATTCTTTTTACTGTCTTTTTGTCTTGTGCTGCTGTGATACCTGAATTTCCCCTCTGGGGATCAATAAAGTATATCTTATCTTATCTTATCTTATCTTACAATATGAAACAATATCATCATAATATGGATTAGAGCTACATGAAAACATGCGATATCTGTGATAATGTTGTAAAATACTGTTATGACAATATGACTTGCAATAGATAAACAAATACTTAAGTATACAGTTTTTAGGTTCACACTGCTAACATAGGCCCCAGACAATAAACAACCTGTGCACGCTGAATTTAAAGAAATGAAATGCAGTGATATTGACCGGTTTACAGTCTAGTGATTCCTCTGGACCCACTGGAGCTAGTTTAAGCGGGTCCCCAATAAAATGTGTTTTTTGACTAATTGTAGCGGTAAACTAGTGTTTGATGGTATGTGGTTCTAATTATGGTTATATTCATGTATGTTGAATGTGTATCTGAAAGTTAAATAAAAACCCAAATCTGAAAACTTTATTTACAAAACTACAGACTGTATATGTATCTTTACATACAGTCTCTGTACAAAACACGATGCAAATGTCACATGTTGAGTTGAGTTTAGAGACCCAGTACAAGGTCAATCAGATGCGATGTATAATACTGATTTGTGATAATCCCATAGAAACAGAATTTCAATGGATACCGTAAGACTTCAATTAAAAGCCTAGTCCCAATTAAATACCTAGTCCCTTTTACTAGCCCAGTGTGGCTAAACATTTTGAAAAACAAATGTCTGTTTCAATTAGATGCCTGGTCTGGTTGCTAGACAGATCATTTTTTTAATAGAAGTTTTTCAGATGTATAAAACCCGGTTGTTAACCACATCAAATTATGTGTCCATTCCTTGATTACCCTGTAAATAAGGTGTCCTCAGATCAAAAGACTCAAAAGTTGTTGTTTTTTATAAAAAAACAGCTGAGCAGTTTTGTGTGAAAGGAAGTAAAGGCCTGTCAAATATAGGCCTGTTGATTTCAGTGATTTAAGAAAATAGCCCAGGCTATTAATTGAAGTTTTAAGGTAATCAAATTTCTTTTTTAAAAGTTACTATAGAAATGTAATAGTTCAACATTCTGAGAAATATGCTTATTCTCTGTCATTCTGAAGCGTATTTATGTTTTCCTTTTACTTATTGAGATGATCAACAAAACAGGAAACAACACTAGTCTTGCTAACCTCCAACAACACTCCATTTTCCAAAGTAATTCGCCTTTTAGCAAATACAGCTTTGTTTTTAACGGATATTTAAATAACTCTAGAATTAGTATTTTCTAAAATGTTTTTGCTAAGCTCTGGTACATTTTGCACTGTCCATGTATGTAACATTACTACCACCCAGACTAAGCAACTATAAATTTGTAGCTTCAACAACAATGTTGAACATGCACCATGAAAAAAGGGGATTGTTCCTGTAAGCACATGTTATCATTATAACTATATTGCTATTATCATTATCAATTTATTATCATTATTATTATTATTATTAGCACTATCATTATAATTATATTGCTATTATCATTATCATTTTATTATTATTATCATTATTATTATTTTTACTATCACTCTCATTATTATTATTATTATTATTACTGCAGGTATAAAATCAGCTGTCTCTACCCTTTGTGAACAGCAGACTGTCAGTCTGCAGGATCTTACAGTATCCATCACATGCTGTTATTTGTTTGTGTGTACATATTAAATACATCCAATATCTATCATTAATCTTCTAACTGGTCAATCACTGCAGTCTAAGGTCTGTTTTTTTTTCAGACCAGAGGCAGCTTATAGATGAAATGACATTGCATTTTAACCAAAATTATGTCTCAAATTAGTTATTTCACTAGTAAGCAGCTGTGTAATACGTGGGATTGTCTGCTGAAAACATTAAGTAGAATTTGTATTTGGGTAGTAAAACTGGCATTTTTAAAATATCCAAACATCCTGTGTCATAGCTACATGTGTGACATTTTTAACAAATCAAACAGTTTGGAAATCGGTCGAAAACTCTCTGAATAATTCTACTTTGAGATTGTGGAATACCTCTTACCTCCGTAGATGTAAGTGCACTACCGCCTCTGCTAGCCCTGTACCATAATGGCGGCGCTTTAGGCACGCCCCTCCACAGTCAATGTGGTATATGTACTGTATATATGTCTTTGGTTTTATCTCCCAATCGCTCTAGTAAAAAGGATTGGCGTACTGTTAGCATATCGTTACCACTGGAGAAAGGCGATTTCGGTTCAGCACCAGAAGCCATGCCTATAATTCACACAAGGTATCATGGGGACTGGGAATAAAGTGGATATAATAGTCTGGCAGATGAAAATATCAACATTCAAAATTCCAACTGGAAATATCCCAAATGAATAAATAAATTCATTAATAGCACATTAAATAGCCTAGTATTGTGTGACCAATGAGAGTCGTTGCCAAGACAACTTAAATATAAACTTAAAATATGCAGACCAGATTTTAGGATTTTAATTATGGACAGATCTATTTATCCACTGAGGCTGTACAGAGTGCGTCCCTGACTCTTCAGAGTGTACACCATATCACATCACACCAGACTGTTATATGGCTATACATCCAGTAGTTGTTCTATATGGCCTGAATTCTGGAAAAAAAAAAAAAAAAAAAAAGGCTTGCCGTAAACCCTGGCAGAAGCAATGGGCCATACAGACTTTATGCAACGGAAACACACACACACACACACACACACACACACACACACACACACACACACACACACACACACAACCCTGTACATCTATCTTTGTCATTATGCATTCCATGGCCCCTTGCTCTCACCTTAACCATCAAAGTTAAATGCCTACACCGAACCCTTACCCTAACCTAAACCTTATAAGCTAGCATTAACCCTCATCAGGCCTTCGAAGAAGTGAAGACCAGCCAAAATGTCACACTTCTGAACCAGTGTGTATGACACTGGTTTATCTTGGAGAAAAAAAAGAGAAAAAACAACTCTGACTAGGGTTGGGATCCGGATCCGGTTCTTTTTTGGAACCGGGTCCAAAGTTCCGGTTCCAGAACCGGTTCCATCACATTTGGAGTAACGGTTCCTGCAAACGGTTCCTAGATTGTAAAAAAACAACAACAAAAAAAAAAAAACGATTTCTGTAAGAACCCAAGCACTGAGTTTGTGTCACACAGTTGTTATGGTTACAGGCTATTTAACAGGCCGGGCGTGCACCGTGGGTGCCCCGGAGAGGGAGACCTCCGTGTTTGAGGCGGGAGCGGGCGGCAGGAGGTCCGCTTCCAGCGAGGGGAGCAGTAGAAACAAACAGCCAATGTGCGTGTGTGTTCTGTTCAGGTGTTGTCACGTAAATAACAGTGCCCAAGCATGAATGCATATAAGTATTTTTTATTGCATTTAGGGCTGCCACTAACGATTATTTTCAGTGTCGACTAATCTATCGATTATTTCTTCGATTAGTCGACTAATCATTTCATCGAAAAATGTGTTAAAATGTTGAAAAATGTCGGTCTGTCTCGGCCAAACCCCAAAATTACGTCATCTAATGTCTTGTTTCATACTCACGCCAAAGGGTTTTAGTTCACTGTCAC
>NC_065511.1:951653-958170 GCF_006386435.1 Epinephelus moara
TTTTTTTAATAATAATAATAATAAAAAATAATAAAAATTAATAATAAATTTGAATATTATTCGAACTCTACTAAATTAATTCGAAAATATTCAAACTCAATTTCATGGTGCTTTTGACAGCCCTAGTGTTTATTATATACTTGTTTAAGTATAGCAAGTATAATGAATATAATGTAGGAATCGGTAAGGAATCGGACCGTTAAGAAGGAATCGGTAAGGAATCGGAATCGTTAAAATCCTAACGAGTCCCAACCCTAACTATGACCCTTCCTCTGTTTAACAATTCCACCTGCAACACCAACATCATTCCCCTTTCTCTTCGCCATGATTAAAGTCCAACTGGTCCACGTTCAGACATGACGGAACATGTTGTGGAAAGTAAAAACTAGAATTATCACCTCATGGTTGTATGCCTCAGCAAACCAATCAAGTTGCAGTTACAGTTTATATCTTTGTCTGTCCAGACTCCTATGTTGCCATGACAGCAGATAATACTTCAAATATGGATGTTGCTGCAAAAAAGCTACAAACTCTAAAACATGAATGCTTCACACACAAACCCGGCAGCACATTAGAGCTATACAATCAGCACAGTCTCTACTGCTACTATTTCTAAACAAACAGAGCACGTATATGTTCTAACATAATCACATACAAATATTTGTGAACACATTTGAACAACATTTCCTCCTCTAATCCTTTGTTAAGCAGCAAAACAGGGCAAACTCACTCAGGCTGGTGCAAAAAAAAAAAAAAAAAAAAGACATCACAGCAGCTCCAGTCAAATGTTGGCAGCTCTGAAGTAATTACTATGATTAGGATTTTTAAGTAACTTTCTAATTAAGCTGAAATGCTCAAATGCCCTCAATACTTAATGGGTTGGCAGAATGGAGCCCTGATGATGAGCAAGAAAAAAAGATGCCAGATACTAAAAAATTAAACTCTGAAAACGACTTTTTGTGGCCAAACAGCATGATAAAGACTTTTCACACAGATTATGAAATGCTTTTAGCCACAAGCTTAGCCCCGAGTTAGTGATCTGATGCATTCGAAATTGGACGTGTCTGAGCTTAGATGCAGCTTTGCTGGGTTAGGATCAGCACTGCAGGCCTTAGCCTTAGGCTAAGCAGGGCTGAGTGAGTGATCATTCAAAGAGCAGAGTGAGTTGGGCCGGAGCTCTAAGTGCTTTTAAGAGCACTCACTTGAGGTAAAGGCTTACTCGATTGACATAAATGTAATTTGTTTGGTTTGGATTTTAAAACCATCCATCTAATACAGTCTCCAGACACACCTGTGTGGGCCACCACTGTAGCTCACCATGTAGGTACCATTAAGGCTGAGTCCTTACCACAGCCTCCTCTCTCCCCTTTCATATCTTTACTAACTATGAATAAAATGTAAAAGTTGTCCAAAAAAATATTGGAATGCATTATATAAGATTTTTTGCCAATATCTGACATGCCAATATGTAAGAACTCATTTGGCAAATAACCAATACAGATATTGACATATACACTTTTTTTCCCCATCTTAATTGTAGTGATCATCAAGTCTCTTCTGTTGTGGAATTAACATCATATTATACATGCATACTCTTATTGTGTTGGCCCACCAGCAGATGAAGACATGAAATAGAATCCTTTCCAGTGTATGAAATATTCATTCACTGTGCAAAATAAGAAAAGCATGTTGGCTGAGACTTCATTTTAAAGGTGATATTGTCCAATACCAATGATGTGTGGGTATTATCGCGCAAAAAATATCTTATGGAAAAAAAACATAAGTTACCGCGTTGCGATTGTATGCCTCCACCTGCCAGTCAAGTTTCTCTTAGTTTACATCCATGTCTGTGAAAACATGGTTGCTTCACACTAGGGCTGCACAATATATCGTTTGAACATGTGCACATGTACGATAGTCACATCACAGGACATGCAATGTTTTCTCTTTTTTTAGAACATGTAAACTTTTGTTTTGCTTCAGAAAAGCAGCTCTAAAGAGAGCTCTTTGCTCTGCTCACCTCTCTGAGCACTCAGCAGCCCCTCCCCCTCTCATGCACACGCTGCAGTCACACACTGAAACTGAAAATGAGCGAAATGCAAGAGAGAGAAACGATAAAGGAGGATTTATGCCTGGTACACACTACACAACTTTTCTGCCCGTTCTGAAAGTCACTATGTCACATTACAAGATTATGGAGTCATAAAATCGGGCCGTGACTTGGCCGACAGACATGACACACTACACAATGGTACACACCAATTATCCCCGGTCTTCTTTCATGACGTGTGTGATGTCATCGGGTTATTCTTGTCCTATTTTTATTACTTTTACTATTATTTCAGTCACTGTGTGTGTTCATGTGGCAGCCGAAATGTTGTTGTAGTAACGTAAAAAAGTGCCACCAGATGGCAGGAGCTACATTTGAAGTACTGTACGCAAACATACAAGCCACTGAATCCTCCACAACAAGTTCCTACAAATGTTTCACAATAAAAGCCTATTTAGAAAATGGAGGGATTCTCTCAGCCGAGGTTATAAGGGGCTTTTAATCTGAAACACATTCAGGAAGTGTTGAGTTTGAAATGACGGCGCGATACATTAATTTTATCAAGGCAACGGGAGCGGATGAAAAGTAAAAATATAAAGATACAGAGGGATTAATAAATATCGACCTGTTTATAATGTAGTCTGTTTCAAATGAAGCCAGTAGCCTCTGCAGTTGTGGTGAGTAAAAGCCCCGCCACTATTTTCTAATTTTCTTAGTTTAAGTCATCTGGTGAAAATTCTTGTATATTTTAATATCGCAATATATATTGAAAAAAAAACAAAAACAAAAAAAAAATCGCAATGTCAGTTTTTTCCAATATCGTGCAGCCCTAGTTCACACCCATCTTTCCCCAACAGCTCAGAAGATCTATACAATCGGCACAGTTTCAAGGTGGACACCCAAGATTTGAGTCACCAATTCAGTATCTCCCCTTCTGTTCTTGATATATGATGTTGAATAATGGCAGGAGTGATGCAGCACAGGTGTTACTGATTGCTTTGATGAATCACATAAAGACTGTTCACTGTGCTCATGTGCTGATTGTTACCCTGATGAAGGTCCTCTGACTGAAAGCTTGGTTCATTAAAGATACTTGAATTGATCCAAGTGTGTAGATACTCTTTTCTACAGAAGTTTGACACACGGTCTTCTGGCACCATGGCATATTCTGGTCGTGAGTGCGGTGATTTGCTCCTAGTTTTTCCTTTTTTTCACTGGCACCCGAATCTTTGCAAGTCATCAGAATGTCAGCCCCTTCCCTCTTTTCCGGGAGGCCCACCAGACAAAGGTTGGAATGACGGCTGCGGTTTTCCAAGTCGTCGACTTTAAGCACCAACTTCTCCACGGTTGCTCTCATGGCAGCATTTTGGGCTTGCAGAGATGCGATGTCATCATCGTTGGAGCTAATTCTGTCTTCAGCCTCCGTGACACGCACTATGACCGCTTTCAGTTCGCTTTTCACTCCCTGTATCGCGTTTAGCAGTCTTCCTTCATTGCTTGAATAGCGGTAAGGATTTGGTCTGGGCTGGCCACCTGTTGCTTCTCTGCTAGCCATAGCAATGCTGCTAGCTTGCTGTGCAAGTTCAGGTGTGGAGTCTATTTTCACAGGTCTTTGTGCCTGTTTTGCCGGTTTCGGTGCCATTGGGACTACACCTCACTTCAACTTCAAAAAAGTGGCTGTACAGGGTTATTTGTGGGTGTTTTGTTGTCCAAAATTCAAAACTTTATGGAGGAGCTCTGACACACGTCTGCTCAGCAACGCGCCATAACCGGAAGTCTCATATCTCATATTTTCTTATCTTTTTTATCACTCTGAGCCAGAAATTTTTAACTTCAGTAAATTCATCTTTATGGCGTGGAGATCAAGATGACTTAAATCCTCTTTGTAGAACCTTTTGCCTCTTACTTATCCACATAATAAAATAAGGATTTTACACCTGGCTTAATCAAGTGTTTAGACTTTAGACTGAAAACATATGCATATTCACACATACAAGTTTTGCATAATTACTTAAGCAAAATATTCAGTAAACATTACTAAATCCAATGTCTGTTTTAAGTAACTGAACTATACTGGGTATAATTATCCTCTTAACCTAAAGTGTGTCGTGTTAAAATTAGATTGTGATCATAATATTTAAGGATTCAGGAACAGACACAACACAAGCATTGTCTTTATCAATACACTGGCAAAGGTAACAGTGCTGTCTGTACCTGGATACACTTTGCATTTTTGCAAACTCTCTAGCAGGGTCTTTTGCTGGACAGCGGATGGTGCAGGAGACTGGACCTTCTCTGCTTGTCTTTTCTCAAGCTCACTGTGGCTCTCTGGATGTGTGGTCTTCAGATGTTTGAATAAATTACTTGTGTTACTGCTGTGTGCAACTTTTTTATCACACACTTGGCACCTTGCCGTAACTTTACTGGTGAAAAATAACACCACGCTTTGTTCTTTTGTCTGCCATACCCGATGCTTCTCTGTTTGTTTCCCCAGGTGTTACTGATTGCTTTGATGAATCACATAAAGACTGTTCATTGTGCTCATGTGCTGATTGTTACCCTGATGAGGGTCCTCTGACCGAAAGCTTGGTTCATTAAAGATACTTGCATTGATCCAAGTGTGTAGATACTCTTTTCTATACGAATAATGGCTAGGAAAAAGTTTTATGAAAAACATTATGATGTCACAGTGACCTTTGACCTTTTGCATATAAAATGTCATCAGTTCATTATTTTATCCTATTAGACATTTATGTGAATTTTTGTAATAATTAGTAAAAAAAAAAATCTTAAAGTTATGGCCAAAAACATACTTTTCAAGGTCACACTGGCCTTGACCTTTGACCACTAAATTCTAAATAGTTTATTCCTCAGTCCACTTGCACATTCAAATTTCAGAAACCCCTAAAGGTGTTCCTGAAACATTGCATTCACAAAAATGGGACAGACAAGATCACAGTGACCTTTGACCACCAAAATCTAATCAGGTCAATGTTGAGTCCAAGGGGACATTTGTGCCAAATTTGAAGAAATTCCCTCAAAGTATTGTAGAGATAATGTGTTCATAAGAATGGGATGGATGGACAACCCAAAAACATAATGCCTCCAGGTACAACTGCCTCCAGCTACAACTATTGCCAGCAACAAAAAAAAAAAAAAAAAAAAAGCCATACATGCTTCACTAACATGGTTGACTGACACTATGGCTCTAGCTCATGTCTATGGAGCTATCCTTGGCTCTGTCTGTCACAGCCATCAGGGCCAGGGCTCTGCTGCTTGGAGCATTGCACAGTACAGGAAAGGAGAGTCTCTGAGGCATGTTTTATATCAATCCCACTTACCTATGTTCACTCAGTAGTGAAATAACAAGGCAATATAAACACAGCACACATAAGGAAGCATCTGTAGCAGACATAGGTCCTCAGGTTTGGCTTGTCTTATGAAAGCAGAGTCCTCACAAGCAAAAAACAGGCAATGAAAACATTTGGAGGATAATTCCTGTTTTGTGTCTGACTCCAGATGGCATTTGTTCTGAGAGTAGACAAAAGTAAAAGCCATTATTATAACTGAACCACTGCTAAAGCTTGACAAATGGTGTGTTACAGGGATAGTTAGCAGTCACTGATTTGATCTCAAATGAAAAATACATCAGTATAGTCACTGTGTTTGTGAGCCCATTTACAAAGCGCCTGCACTGCTTTGTGTAATGGCTATTAGTCAACCAGACCAAGCCTTTCATTTTAGGCCTGTTAATGGACCAAACAGCTGCCTGAATACGAGATGATGGAACAACTGGTATAAGGCATTTCCACAGAACAGCTGGCATACAGTTCCACGTGCTCACTGTGCTCAACATCACCACATCTGCAATATTTTGGATGCCTACAACAGCGTGCACTAAATGTCTCTTCTCCTACTGAAATATGAACAAACAATCATCCTGCTGCTCAATAGACCTATTAGGTCTCTGCAAAGTGTCAGCTCACACTGAGAAAGGCTGTGGCAAAGTGTATGTGCACCACACATGACCACTCATACATTTTACTCGCTTTCTCAAACATGATGGACTTGAGGTTCTGGCTGGACAGCTATGTACTGACTGCAGGTTTGAATGTGGGCTTTATCTGTTGAATCTGCTTACAGGGAGAGCCTTGCTCAGCCCTGCATGCTGTATACACTCAAACAGGTAATAAATACACAAGTCAAGCTTTGCCACTCCACAGCACCCGTACACAGTTCCACTGTTTAGTTTCACATGTTCATCTCTCTCTCTCTCTGACCCTCTCCACCATGTACTGGTCATGCAGGGCTCCAGACTGCGCCTAATTGGTCGCATTTTGCGACCTTTTTTGGAGGCCGTGCGACATAGTTTTTTAACTAGGAGCACCAGCGCGACTTACAAATCCACCCCTCTCCCCCTTTTTCTTTCTTTTTTTTTATAATTGCATTTCATGGAGGAGCGGAAGC
>NC_065511.1:958611-969225 GCF_006386435.1 Epinephelus moara
CACATACTTAATGTTTACATTTGTTAATTTATTATTTGGTGCCTCTGTTGAAGGAAGCCCTTTAATTTACCGTAATGGTGTTTTCTTAAGCACTAGCCTACTGCACTTTATTACTGTTTCATTTGAAATAAAGCAGTACATTGCTATTACTGTAAATTGTCTGTGTTTATTGCTAAATTATCAGTAATGCAGTTAATATAGACAAAATTATGAATATGTTGTGTCGATATAGATAGTGCTCCTAAATTCTGTGCTGGTGTTCCTAAAATTTTCAGTAAGGAGCACTGGTGCTCCTAGTGGAAAAAGTTAGTCTGGAGCCCTGTCATGCACAGGAGCACCTGCAGCAATAGACTAATACCACCACCATGCAATGTCTCTGTCTGTCTGTCTGTCTGTAGGCGTGGGACTCGCCAGAGGACCCACAATACAATATTATTGGGATATTGCGATATACTGAGTATTGTGATAAAATATTTTGCAACACATTGCAATATTGCGATTTACTACCTTTTTTCCAACTGCAGATTATTTCCCCAAAGGAAAACTTTGTCAACATTCAGTCTGTTCATCTGACTTTAATCATTTTTACTGCAGCAAAATGTGATGCAAAGCAGACAGACTGACCAACATACCTGGGTTCCAGTGTTTTAAGCATGTAACAAAAGCTTTTGTTTTCAACAACGCTGTGGGGGGCATCGGTGGCTCAGTGGATAGAGCATGCACCCTACATACAAAGGCTCTGTCCTTGCTGCAGCGGCTCGGGTTCGATTCCAACCTGCAGCCCTTTGCTGCATGGCATACCCCCCCTTCACACAAAAGCTGTCCTGTCCATTAAAGGCAAAAAATGCCCAAAAAGATTATCTTTAAAAAAACAAAAAAAAACAACGCTGCATGGACGCACATATTTGCACATTAAGTAGGCGATGAACTGTGTTATTTTCTTAGCTCTCCCAGCGTTAGATGGTAGTTTTGTCAAGCTAAGTGTGTCCACTGATTTTTCGGCAGAGCTGGTTTATCAATAGCTTGGCCATCAGCAGCTAACCCTATCTCTGGATGGTCGAGTGTGAGGTGAGCCCTCATGTTCGTAGTATTCCCAGAATATTTTATTCTCATAAGACACCGCTTGAAAATCATATGTGTCATATCAAAGTCCTTCTTTCCATCCATGTTAAAAAATCCCACATAAGTCCAGACGTTTGATTGAAATGCAGACGGCGCATTTCGGATTTCCTTTTCCGGTGCCTCCATCTTTGTTTTGATGAAGTTGATAAAGTTATTATTGTATGCAATTTTAACATTTATGTTGACGTTGATAATGACTCCCTGGCTACTGCGTTTATCTCATTATTAGACTCCATTAGCTTCAGTCAGGGTGTACATGAACCCACTCACTGTTTTAACCATACCCTCGATCTAGTTCTGACGTATGGAATTGAAATTGATAACCTAACAGTCTTTCCACAGAATCCCTCTCTATGAGATCATTATTTAATAACTTTTGATTTATTTTTACTCGATTACACGCTACTCAGCAACAGTTACTATACTAGATGTTTATCAGATAGTGCTGTTGCAAAATTTAAGGCAAAGATTCCATCGACATTGAATTTAATACCATGTCCTTCTGTAACAGAGGTTTCCCATACCAACTTTAAACTCTCCCGAATTGATCATCTTGTTGATAGAGCCGTAGGCTCACTGCGAACAACACTCGACTCCGTAGCACCTCTTAAAAAGAAGTTAACAAAGCAAAGAAAGTTTGCTCCTTGGTACAACTCTCAAACCCAAAAATTAAAACAAATATTGTAAAATTTGAAAGGAGTTGGCGATTAACCAAACTGGAAGAATCTCGTTTAGTCTGGGAAGAAAGTCTCAAAACATATAAGAGGGGCCTCCGCAATGCCAGAGCAAACTATTACTCAGCTTTAATAGAAGAAAATAAGAACAACCCCAGGTTTCTTTTCAGCACTGTAGCCAGGCTGACTGAGAGTCAAAGCTCTATTGAGCCTTGTATTCCTTTAGCCCTTAGCAGTAATGATTTTATGAGCTTCTTTAATGACAAAATTCTAACTATTAGAGGGAAAATTCATGACCTCCTGTCCTCAAGCGGAACCAATCTGCCCTCAAACACAGCTGTAAGACCTAGATAGCTTCTCCCCGATTTCAATGTTTTCTTTCATCTAAATCATCAACGTGTCTCTAAGACCCCATCCCAACTAGGCTACTTAAGGAAGTTTTACCGTTAGTTAACACTCACATATTAGACATGATCAACTATAGACCAATATCTAATCTTCCCTTTTTTTCAAAGATCCTTGAGAAAGTAGTCGCAGACCAGCTGTGTGATTTTCTCCATGATAATAATTTATTTGAGGAATTTCAGTCAGGATTTAGAGTGCATCATAGCACTGAGACAGTACTAGTTAAAATTACAAATGATCTTCTGATTGCTTCAGACAAAGGACTCGTCTCTGTACTTGTTTTATTAGATCTTAGTGCCGCATTTGACACAACTGACCATCAAATTCTGCTACAGAGACTGGAACATTTAATTGGCCTTAAAAGTTCTGCACTAAGCTGGTTCAAATCTTATTTATCTGATCGTTTTCAGTTCGTTCATGTTAATGATGAATCATCTCTACGTACTAAAGGTTTTGTGCTCGGACCAATCCTATTCACTCTATATTCCCTTAGGTAACATCATTAGATAGCACTCTGTAAATTTCCATTGTTATGTGGATGATACACAATTGATAAAGCCAGAAGATCCGATCAATTATCTAAACTTCAAAAATGCCTTAAAGACATAAAAACCTGGATGAGCACCGATTTCCTGATGTTAAATTAAGACAAAACTGTTATTGTTCTTGGCCCCAAATAACTCAGAAACTCTTTATCTGATGATATAGTTTCTCTGGATGGCATTGCTCTGGCCTCTAGCACTACCGTAAGAAACCTCGGAGTAATATTTGACCAAGATTTGTCTTTTAATACCCATTTAAAACAAATCTCACGGACTGACTTTTCATCTACGTAATATTGCGAAAATTAGGTCTATCCTGACCCGAAAAGATGCAGAAAAATTGGTCCATGCTTTTGTTGCCTCTAGGCTGGATTACTGTAATTCCCTATTATCAGCTAGCTCTAGTAAGTCTTTAAAAACTCTCCAGCTAATTCAGAATGCAGCAGCACGTGTACTAACAGGAACTAAGAAACAAGATGATATTTCTCCTGTTTTAGCTTCTCTGCACTGGCTCCCTGTAAAATCCAGAATTGAATTTAAAATCCTACTCCAAACTTACAAAGCTTTAAATGGTCAGGCTCTGTCATATCTTAGAGAGCTCATAGTGCCATATTATCCCACCAGAACACTGCGCTCTGAGAATGCAGGGTTACTCGTGGTCCCTAAAGTCTCCAAAAGTAGATCAGGAGCTAGAGCCTTCAGCTATCAGGCTCCTCTCCTGTGGAATCATCTTCCTGTTGCGGTCCGGGAGGCAGACACCGTGTCCACATTTAAGACTAGACTTAAGACTTTCCTTTTTGATAAAGCTTATAGTTAGGGCCGGCTCAGGCTTGCCTTGTACCAGCCCCTAGTTAGGCTGACTTAGGCCTACTCTGCCGGGGGACCTCCTATTATAGCCCGAGCACCTTCTCTCTCTGTCTCTGTCTCTCTTGCTCACTCGCTCTCTCTCTCTCTCTCTCTCGATCTCGCTCTCTCCTTTGCTAACACTCGGCTTCTTCTCTGGAGCCTTTGTGCTCCACTGTCTCGCAGGTTAACTTATATCGCAGCGGTGCCTGAATAGTGTGACGTGTGTGGTTGTGCTGCTGCCGTGGTCCTGCCTGATGCCTCCTGCTGCTGTTATCATTAGTCTACTTCTACTGTTATTATACACATATGATTGTTACATATGTATACTATCAGATATTAATATATACTTTCAACATATTGTACCACAATAGCCGTAATTAGAATTACAATATCATTACTTTAGTTAATGTTGTTGTAAGCTACTGTCACTACTGTCTGTCCTGCATTTCTCTCCGTCTCTGTCTCTCTTTCTGTCTCATTGTGTCATACGGATTACTGTTAATTTATCATGTTGATCTGTTCTGTACGACTTCTATTACACCTCTGTCCGTCCTGGAAGAGGGATCCCTCCTCAGTTGCTCTTCCTGAGGTTTCTACCATTTTTTCCCCCCGTTAAAGGTTTTTTTTGGGGAGTTTTTCCTTATCCGCTGTGAGGGTCCTAAGGACAGAGGGATGTCGTATGCTGTTGTTGGGATTCACAGGACCACATATGATTTGTCATTTGTTAAAATCTAAACTGGACATGTGAAGGCTTTTCCTCTCTGCATGCTCTTTGTTTTTCAAACAAAGACAGCTATTTGACACTCATCTCACACCTCAGTCAGACACAAGTCTCAAAACTTGATTGGACAGGACTTTTACGGTGACATGTGACTCTGTGATGTCACAGGCAGCTGTAGAAGGTCTGCTCCCTTCAGACAATCTCTCTCTTACTCAGGAGCTGCCGAGCAGCCCACACCTCTCTTCCCGGCTGGGCCTGGACCAGCCCAGATGCCCAGACCCTTGCTCCATTGCCCCAAACCACTAAAGGGAGGGCAACTGCTCACAGACTCTCTTTTTCCTGGACCACAACTTGCCAGTGCTCAAGGCACAGGCAAACCTGAACCAGAGAAGTTAGACTTACAAGCACAAGGTTTGCAACTCGCTTTCTAGCAACAAGGAGAACCAAGTGAGTTAGCATCCAGCGTCTAATTCTGTAAAGACCTCGGGCAACCAGCTTCCTCTTGAGTTTCACCTTTGGAACAAAGGACACAACAAAGATTGCATCTGGAACCACATCGGTAACGTAACAACTGGGCATAGCTTTATCACAGCTTTACACGCTAACCAAGACTGTTTAACTTGTTGTACGTGATTTGACGATTGCTGTCATTGAATTACTGTTGCAGCCAGGTCATTGGTAAGTTGGCTTCGCCAAAGCTAAGTGTTTAGTTTGCTAATACTGTTCACAAACAGATTCTTGCACACAACTAAATGATCTCTGCACTAATCCAGACCGTTTGCAACACAAATCACATCCACATAGACTCATCAACAAATAGGCTTTCAACAGAGCTACACCCAAAGAGGCATTTCAAAATTCCCACTTCTTTTCCTTTGACCACATAGTCGGACAAACACCTCCCCCGATCTGAAGCCAGCTTTGATTCGGCCATCTTGTAGCTACACACACACACACACACACACACACACACACACACACACACACACACACACATACACACACACACACACACACCAAGCTTGTATATGGTTAGTTAGAATTCGTGTGTTTTGGTTTTGCTTTGCTTACTTTGTGAATAAATATAATTCTTTGGAATCATACCTGCCATCTGTTTAATGTTGCACAAGAGTGAATGAATAGTCAACCTCTGCATCAAGAACTCCGAAATCCTTCAGGCTTTACTGTTAATTTTGGTTATTGTCATTAATTTAATTATTAATCAAAACTCCAAAATAATAGTTTAGCGTATTTCATGAGACTGATATCTTTAACTGGCTATCACTTTCCCTTTCCGGGAATGGTGCCCCACCAGGTGATTTAATATTAATTAAGTCACATTATTTGACATAATTATTAATTATTATTAATAATTATTAATTATTTCCGATAGCCAATTTACAACATTAATGGTGTCCCCTTGGTGAGGCCTAATATTGTTGTTCCCAACATAATTGGTGCCTCCGTGTGGCACCCTGAAAATGTTAACCCCAACACCCTCTGAGGCAAATTGTGATTTTTGATATTGGGCTCCTCTGCTGACCTCACCAGGAAAATAAATCTTAGCATCATCTAGTGGACTGAAAAAGCAATTGATTTTATTATTCTAGTACCAAAAGTTGTAATTAAATGTGTATTTGCAAAAATTAATAATGTATGTAATACAAGATTGATACTTAGCGTTTGTGTACTGATACAATATCGCCACGCAAAATATCACGATACTATGCTTTATCAACTTTTCCCCCCACCCCTACAATATCTTAATGTATATGTAAAATATGTAAAAGTAGGAGTATTAATGTCAAAAAGTGTTAAAATGTAGTTTTAAAAAATGAGCTGACTTCTAATGCTGCCTACTTTATACATCTGCTATGTTAGTGTGGCAGTCTGGCTATGCCAAACTCCAGCAAAGGCAACATAGAGGAAACTAATACCTTAAAAGGATCTAGGTCATAGAGTAGCACACTGATGTGTTCCTGTATGTTTTAGATTTTATTACAGTCCTCCTCTGTGGGTGGTCTTGCTGTCTCCTCTCAGTGTTCTGATCGCCAACTGTCACAATCGCTGATCAATAGCTTTTTCTTGGTTGTGTGTAACATAGAAAAGGGACTTTTTGACAACAGTAGTAACACTGGCTATTTATGTAAGGACACATGCTGTGTAGCATGTTCTGTGTCTGGAGCATTGTGCTAATCTGTTGTTTCTTTTGTCAGAGGCTCGGTACTGCTGTAGTCATTTAGGGCTGTACATAACAGTTATTTCCAGAATGAATTAATCTACGGATTCTTTTGCTTGATTACACAATTTAATTTATTTTTTTAATTTTATATATTTCCCTGAGGGGAAATTCAATTTTTTTCACTCTTTTTATCATTAACACACACGTCTGAAAGACACATGCACAAACAGTACCTATGTATGCAGAAAGTGGATGGGGGGGCTGCCATGGACAGGCGCCCCGAGCGGTTGGGGGGGGTTCGGTGCCTTGCTAAGGGCACCTCGGCAGTGCCCAGGAGGTGAACTGGCACCTCTCCAGCCACCAGTCCACGCTCCATATTTGGTCCAGACGGGGTCCCAACCCAAGTCCCTATGGACTGAGCTACTGCCGCCCCAAAGTAACTTTATTTAACTTAACTTTATTTTGTCTAAGATTTTGCATGAGGGTTTCCCGTCTCCCACACCCATTGTTGAATCACACTGTTGAGAAACAACTTTTAATCTGAGAAGTGGATACCTCCATATTTAAGCGATACTTAGCCGATAAGCCGAAATAACGTGTGTAGTATCTGTAAATGAATTGTGGTTACCTTCCCTCCATCTTACCAGTGCCTAGATATCGATATATATCCCTCCTCCCCTCCCAGCGAAACTCCACCGAATGACGCAAATTGATGCAATACATGTCATTTGGCAGAGTTTTGAGCTGTTGCTCCAACTACAGGCTGTATTTGTGCATTTTTGCATTGCTAGCCACCCATGCAACCACCATGGACTAAAAGAGCAGACCAAAATCCCATTAAATGGTAAAACTAGGCAGTGCTGATCGGCGAGCAAGATTATGTTACTGTATTGCCTATTTCTTACGTAAAATGTTTTCATAAAAATATTTCAGTGCTATGACGAACAGTAATAGCAAGAGTTTGTAAACAGGAAGTGGGCGCATAACTGTGTCCTGCACAGTGAAAACAAGTTCGAAGAAAGTGAGACCAAACTGTAAAACTAATAAGCGCTGATCAAATATAAACCAAGATTATGTTACTGAGTTGCCTATTTCTCACCTCAAATATTTTCAGGAACATGTTGTACACACATGTACATGTTTAACTGTAATACAAGATTGTTTATTACCAACCAGCCGGCCGCCGTTGTTTTAAACAGACGAGTTCACATTACATCACCCATCAGCAGGAGGGTCTCTTGGTCTGATGCAGCACAGTGCATTCTGGTAGTTGTAGGTTTCTCCCTCTTGAGCAAAAGTGTCTTTTTTTCTTTAGCACCTATTTCAAAAGTATTTGCGTCTTTCTACTGCATAGACATCCTAGTTTTAATAAACAGGGTTTCTGTTATCTGCTTATTACCACTTTGACATATTTAAGTCTCTCCATTCATTATGTCCCTTGAAAATAATTCCCACCAGGTCCTAAGTGACTGGCAGCTCAGTGGCAAAATCAGTTTGATTGCTTTGTTTTCTACAGGAATGTCCAATATGCTGTGCAGTGTGACACACAACTTGCAACTTTTGTGGATGCCCTGTTTCTGTTTATTACTGTTGCTCAAATTGAAAGGATGACTGACATATGAAGTTAAAATGAGGAGTTATCGACACAAATGCTCCTAAACTACAAAAACCTAAAAAAGGTGGCAGCTGGCTGGACAAGGATCACCATGGAGCTGAAAGTTTCTGGTAAATGACCATCACTAATTACAACCTACCTGCTGTTGGCTATACTGTATATAATTTCACATAAACATCACAAAATAAAATGCAAGTTTTCCGTTTTGAAAGTACAAACCTAGGAAAACAGCATATAGCTACTAAACCATCTTTTAAGTGGCTATGTCTCCAGTCTGATCTCGAGCGCACAGCTGATGGCTACATGCTTTGTTTATATGACATAACAGTACTATCAATCGTTTTTAGGTGCAATAAACACAGATACCAGGTTTTTCCCTGGGTTTTTTCGAGACCAAAGTGGCAAAGGCCTGTGGCAGGGGGCATCTTGACAGCTGTACTTTTAGATACGACCCCCCCCCCCCCCCCCCCCATTAAATATGAAAGGAGGCCCCCACATGCTCGAGCTTTACACTGCTGACTTGTATAATCAGAACAGACATGTCCTGTGATTTTCAGCCTTCTATTATATTTACCCTTTACAGCAGGCACATCCTGACAGCTGAGAATATTACTGTCAGGTATTGTCCCCCCCTCTATTAAATATGAAAGGAGACTAAAAATCACAGGACATGTCTGTTCTGATGATACAAGTCAGCGGTTCTGAAATGTGTGTTTCTCTACTATAATACACATTCTACATCTCGGAGACGACGCCTTTCCACATACGGGCTTCCTTCGCCTTTCAAGCGGGGCAGAGCTCTGTGAGAAATAATAGGAGAGACACAGCCCAAGGGGGAACCGGGATTTGATACAACACCGGAGGGAGAAGCAGGTCCGTGGAGCTGTGTGCCGGACGGAAAAACAAGCGCGTTGCACCAAATGCGCGCTGTTACGGCGTTGCTTTGGGTTGTGAGCGCACATGACGCGCATCCACATTGAAAGTAATGGGTTTGCGTGCGCAAAAGACGCTACATCTGAATGCCCCCCATGCACAAACACACTCTTTAACCAAGGCGGCGGCCAAAATCACCCGGGCGGCCTGCCTTTGTCTTAGATAGGCAGGGAAAACCCTGGATACTATTTGACCAGAATTTCTCCCCTTTGTCCAGGACACTACAATCTTGAGGAACATCTGGACCAGCACAATTTTTTTCTTTGTAACAGAAACCCTGTTACCCACTAGGGTTGGGTACCGTTCATAATTGAACCGATACGGTACCAGTATCTGGAATTCGGTACCGGTACCAAGCGGTACCTTATTTCGGTACTTTTTAACCCTATGGGCCCTAGGCCTTTTTGGGGTATTTTTACTGCCTTTACTTTTAAGCTCATATCACAGCCATTATAAAGGCTACATACACATGCTATATCTTGTTTTTTTCAGGACAATCTGGGCTAACCAGATTTGCCATCTTTCCATGTCCTTCTATGTGCCTGTATTTTATAATAATTTTTAATCAATGAAAAAAACAAATCCGTGTGCCTAAATTCTTACATGTATCTCACCATAGCAAGTTGGAACTTGACATATTCTGCCATATCTGAAGAGGGGAGACTCTCTGGAATCTGGCAATATAAGAACCATGATGGTGGGACATTCTGTCACATCACAGCTGTCCAAAACGTGGTTTGTGCCAGGCGGACATGATTGCCAGTATTTTTTCATTATTGCAAGAAATTCCATTGACTCATTCACAAGTCAAAAATGTGTTTTATCTGAAAGAAACGTGCAATATTTACAGATCATAGAAAAATAGTCAACCAAGTGCAATGATGTCTTCCAAGATATTTGTTTTTCAGTTTCAGTTATATATTGGGGGGACATTTTGGGCATTGGTGGGGGGGCACGTGTCCCCTAGGGTTGGGTACCGAAACTCGGTACTTTTTGTACTTGGTACCGATTCATGTTGGTACTACCAAGTACCGATTCACTTAAAATTAAACGGTGCCAAATTTCGGTACCTGAGGTGGAGGCGGAGCGAGAGCACATGACTCGCACCTCAGACTCAGCAACAATGGCGACAAAAACAATGTGCAGACAAAAGTTAACGTGCAGCACTGTTCCTAAATGTTCTCAATAAAATGTTGAAACTGAGAAGTTTAGACTATGGGCCCGAATGACACATAGTGCGTCCAAATTCACACCCGTTCTTCTCTGTGGATTTTCTCCGCGACCATGCGTCCTAGCGAGCGGCCACACATATCAGCGGAAACAGCAGAATTGTAGCTTTGCGACAAGGCCAAGCTTGTCGGTAATCCAATGTTTTTACAGCGAAAAATTACAATAAAATGATGTATAACAGAGCTTTCATACAGCTTTGCACACACATTACTCTTGGATGGATTACTCGCGAACGCAGGCTCGCACTGAAATGCCACGCATATCACATGAAAGCACAGGACCACACACATCATTGTGCTGTCATCCCATCACGCTCTAAATACAGATCAATTGTCTACAAAATA
>NC_065511.1:969256-976108 GCF_006386435.1 Epinephelus moara
ATGTTTCTTTCAGATAAAACACATTTTTGACTTGTGAATGAGTCAATGGAATTTCTTGCAATAATGAAAAAATACTGGCAATCATGTCCGCCTGGCACAAATCACATGTTTTGGACAACTGTGATGTGACAGAATGTCCCAGCATCAGCATATTGCCAGATTCCAGAGAGTCTCCCCTCTTCATATATGGCAGAATATGTATTTTTCCAACTTGCTATGGTGAGATACATGTAAAAATGTAAGAATTTAGGCACACTGATTTGTTTTTTTCATTGATATAAAAATTCATATAAAATACAGGCACATAGAAGGACATGAAATGATGGCAAATCTGGTTAGCCCAGATTGTCCTGAAAAAAACTAGATATAGCATGTGTATGTAGCCTTTATAATGACTGTGATATGAGCTTAAAAGTAAAGGCAGTAAAAATACCCCAAAAAGGCCTAGGGCCCATGGGGTTAAAAAGTACCGAAATAAGGTACCGCTTGGTACCGGTTCCGAATTCCAGATACTGGTACCGGTACTGTATCGGTTCAATTATGAACGGTACCCAACCCTAGTGTCCCCCTCAATGTATATGGTGACTACTTCCCTGTCAGCATGCATAATTAGGCTACAGTTGTCTGGGTGCGCAAAGGTGAAGTGCGCTTGTCATACAAAGTTTGATGGAGTGTCAACTGGACAATATGGAGATATGTGCATCTTGAAAGCCGGACTGCAAATGTGGATAAACAGGGAGAAACACACGCAAGCCTAAGACGTGGTAAGATACGATATTCCTCACTATATGAAGTGACTGATAACAAGATCTGTATAATGGATTATAAAGAAATTCGTCAGGTTTTTATTTTGTAGACAATTGATCTGTATTTATAGCATGATGGGTTGACAGCACAATGATGTGTGTGGTGTCATTGGAAAGCTCTAGTCCTGCGCTTTCATGTGATATGGGTGGCATTTCTGTGCGAGCCTGTGTTCGCGAGTAATCCATCCAACAGTAATGTGTGTGCAAAGCTGTATGAAAGCTCTGTTATACATCATTTTATTGTAACTTTATCTTTTTTTTTTTCGCTGTGAAAACATTGGATTACCGACAAGTGCTTGGCCTTGTCGGAAAGCTACAGTTCTGTAGCTTGTCGCCATTGTTGCTGAGTCTGAGGTGAGAGTCATGTGCTCTCGCTCCGCCTCCACCTCAGGTACCGAAATTTGGCACCGATTCATTTTAAGTGAATCGGTACTCGGCAGTACCGACGTGAATCGGTACCAAGTACAAAAAGTACAGAGTTTCGGTACCCAACCCTATTACCCACCAAGCTAAACTCAAAAGAAAGGCAGCAACATTAATAGTTTTACACCCCACAGTGGGCCTTCTCTTTGGAACCTAGAATCTAACCAGCAAAGTGATTTGTACTTTCTGCTGACAACTATTTATATTCTCTGAACTTCACTGACATTTAGTTTAAATACAAATAATGCATTTTACTTTTTGTAAAGTAGAGACAGCAGACAAAACTGGGAACACAAAATCAATAAGTTAAAGTATGCAAAAAGTTCCTGAGCTTCACATCAGACAACCGTCGTCAAGCAATCTTCATATGCAATATGAAGCTGTATGATTAGAAGACATGTAAAACAGGCATATGCACAGACATTGTAGTCACATTAATGAACAGCAACTCTGGAAGCTGTCACTGACATATACGGAGCTGTCAACCAGAAGAGCACTCACGCACAAGCTCTCCTCACATCAACATAAATGGCAGTGTCATTGGCAGGCAGACAGAGCACTCTGGGGGACATTTGTCACAGACAGACCTGCTGCAGCTCCACATGTAGGAGACTGCTGTGCTGCTTTCCATCTCCATCAGGTTTACTGCTGAATATATGCATATCTCTCCATTTGCAATCAGTTATATCTGTTCTATCCACACGCTGCTCCAAGACAAGCTTTTAACACATTCACTTATATAACATGTAGGGCTGGGTATTGTTTAAAAAAGCCCTGTTTCCGCCAAACACTTTCAGTATGGCACCTTGGAACCAAAAGTAACCCTTCAGACATGGTACCTAGACCCTAGGTCCGTTTAATGCAGGGGTACTCAAATACAAATCTTAAAGGTCCACAAAGACATTTTTCAACGAGTCAAAGGTCTGGGGGGGCGTGGTGACGCAACGTGGTCGCGCACATGCACGCAACATTTTTCAATGAGTCAAAGGTCCATTTATTATAGTTGGTCAAGCCACATGCCATAATACTGTCAAAACAACAAAATAAAAATACATACTAAAATAAAATAAAATGCCATTTCCACTTTGACATAAATTCAAATAAATACTCAAATAAAACAAAACCTTTCAACACCTTTCTTTTCTTTTCAAACTTGGAACATGCCGTTTTCATTCAATCTAGGCTCCTCCTGCTGGCAAAGTATCCATAAGCATACCGCTTCAAAAGCCAAAGTACAAAAGTACTGTTCTCGCTAACAGCCTATCAGCGCATCATTGGCATGGAGATTACAGCCCATTTACATGTGCTGACCAAACCAAAACACACACAGTGAAGTAATAATGTGTTCAGCTCGCGGTCCGCAAAAAAGTGGCTCGCGGTCCACAAACAGACGGCTCGGCCTGCAGGCCGCCATTTGAGGGCCACTGGTTTAATGTTTCCACCGCGAACAGTAGGCCTACTGTGGGCGGGGTTGGTGTCACTCACTGCTCTGTCCTGCATTCACTGTATTTCCTCATCATTGGTGACACAGAGGGAAGTCTGCACTTATTTATCATCCACAGAATGAGGTTGCACGCTGACATTTTCAGAACAAAATAGAGCAGGCTGCAGTGAGAGTCTCTCTCAACAGGTTATTTCAAAATAGCGGGATTTGTGCATTTACTGTAGTTCTTCTCAGGCAAACGCAGAGGTTTAGTGCTGCCAGAGCCCACAAGAGCGACACTCTGCTACGCTTTTTTTTTTTTTCCCAACTGAGGATTATGCAGTTCAAATAATCCGGTTGAAATTAATACATCTTTAAACACTTTATTACTGAAAGTGTATGTCATCCAAGAGACACAATAAAAAAACTAATGGAATGGTCAAAGTTGTCATATTGAAATATTAGTTGTGTTGATAGATAGACGTTGTCAGCTCACGCATTGAGTAACATTGCAAGTAAAGGTTCCACCTTAAAAATTGCCAGCAGTTGGCCCAATGAACAGTCATTTTTTCTCAGACTACAGCTGCTGCGAAGGCAGCAAAATATCCTTTCATTTTATAGTAATAGTTTACTAATGTATGTAAGACTTACCACAGTATGAACAGTGGTTACATAAAACCAGCCACAACTAAGCCCTTAACGAGAGTGACCATATTGACCAATCAACAGATTGAAGTGTTTCTCGCTCCATGTTTTAGTATCAGATCTGTGTGCCAGGTACCCCAACAGAGGAGTGACCAAAAATGGGGAAGGTAAGGAACTGTTCCATTGGTACCATCCACAACTTTTCACAGTGGAAACGTACAAAATGCATACAGAACTGAACTGAATCGAACCGGACTGCTTGGTGGAAACTTGGGCTAAAATGATCTGACCCAATACCAGTAACCTTAAAATGATACCAATAAAAAATTAGTACTTCATTTATTACCTATAATGCAAAGGCATTAGTGTGTAGTACAGCCATACTGGGGGCAGGTGATACGGAGAAAGTCAGATATCACAATATTATTTGATCAATATCAATAATGCAACAATATTGTAGGCTTGACTATTGGTGCTTTCAGAAAATATTTACACAATAAGATATTTGCAAAGAATCATCAGTAGTGTGGATAAAATGACCATGCTGCATTCACACTACGACAACAAAGCAAGAGTGTTACCAGCTACATTATCGCTGAGGTACCCGGTAGTGTTGCTCAGCTATCGATTCTTTTAGTAATCGAGTATTCCATCTTTTATTCTGGCAATTAATCAAGTAATTGGATAAGAAATACTGTGTGTTTTCATTAAATTACTTATACTTTATTTAAGGGCAAGAGTAATATATAAAAGAGAAAATCATAAAAAGTCTCTGAAATGTGAGAAATGGGCAACAAATTTGTTTCCTTTTTTGAAAATTCAACATTATTATTGCTTTAATTGCATAAACATTTGTCTGCCATGTGCACTTAAACAGTTGTGACAGATCAAATAATGCATCTGCTGCTGTTAACTCAACTGCTTGCTCAGTCGAACATGGTGGAACCCTCTGCACAAAGCTGTCCAAAGTAGGACTCTGCAACTTAAGAGAATATTTTTTTTTTTAATTGACAATTATAAAAGCCATGTATTAAGTATCATACTTTAAGTTCCTATGACTGGCTAATTTAGACTCATTTACTGTGGTGAAGGGGTGCCTTACACCCGCTGACTCTACTTACTGCAATCCAAATTAATATACCTGCTGTACTCAATTTGTGCATTTAGGCCTAGTCCACACGGACCCGTGTACTTCCGCAACCGTGTGGATATTATATTTTTTTTTATCACACCACTCGTGTGGACGAATTCTTTTGGAAACCGGAGCCCGAAAAACTTTGGTTTCAGAAGTACATGGGTCCGTGTTGACTAGGCCTTAGGCTCCATTTTCTACTGTGTGTGTGTGTGTGTGTGTGTGTGTGTGTCTGAGAGTGATTGAAGTGCTCTGAACTTCTTGAGTTGAAAAAACCTCAATTCACAGCGGAAAAGCACCCCACGTCATCTCTGCTTTTTTCTCATTGTCCAATCAGTTGATTTGAGAGGCGGGCCTTCTGTGGTGGTCAGGACAGCAAGTTTTCAGTTGGTAAACTATGGAGGAGAAACCGGTGGTAGTGGTTGCTGGATACCCAGAGCTATACAACCTTTACAAATGGCATTTACCACTATCTCAATAGAAAACAGCAGGTGTGGAAGG
Organism: Epinephelus moara; assembly: GCF_006386435.1. Taxonomy (NCBI): domain Eukaryota; kingdom Metazoa; phylum Chordata; class Actinopteri; order Perciformes; family Serranidae; genus Epinephelus; species Epinephelus moara. The sequence goes on from NC_065511.1 coordinate 974,187, forward strand.
ATTTAAGAGCAGCACTTGAAACAGATACCATGGGGGTGAAGCTCCTGGACCAACTGGTGGTACTCCTCATGATCCACCCTCTTTCTTAGGGTCTCATGTACACACACAGATCTCCACTTCTCTGTGCCAAACAAACTATTTACTGACAGCCTCTCACCCTCAACCAGAGCTATAGCAAGTACCCTCTGTATGTCCATTTTAGAAACTAGATACTAATTACCAATCAATAAAATAAAAATAAACAGTAGATTGATTACCTGGGAAGTTAAGAACAAGGAGATGATGGGGTCATCGCCTAGCAGCAATAAAAAAGCGCAGCAAGGTTTTGTTTTGTTTTTTTACTACTAATAATTTGTTTTTTAAAAAAGGGCAGTGCGGAGCGCCTCGCGTTTTGCAACCTGCAAAGCGCTTTCTGTGTGATTAGGGCCTTCATCTCCTTTTTCCTGCCCTTTAATGTTTTAATATAGTTTAATATCACCACTTGGCATTTTAAACGCCATTATAAATGCCAGTAGCGTTCATATACAACTCTATGTGCCTGAACGTCATCTTGTACAGCGACTACAATACCAGTGTGCATCTGTTAATACCAGTGAAATGTCACAAAAAAAATAAAGCGGTTTTCTTTAAATGTTTTTTTAATTAACATTTTTCAATAACATAAAACATAAAAGGTCAGACATCTGTAGAACATGACATCTGTTAAATACATCTGACTGCCACGTACTAATAAAAGCGAATACTTTAAATAAGTAAAAAAGTGTTTAAGTGTGTGAGAGCCGGTCGCTTAAAATACAACTATTTTTGAAGTTAGTTTAAACTAGGGATGCACCGAATATTCGGTAACCGAATATATTCGGCCGAATATTGCAAAAAAACACACATTCGGTATTCGGTGGAATAAGTTAAAAGCAAGGCCGAATAATAGCGGCGCGGTTTTGATAACGCTGCGAAGCGCCGCGAATAGCCTCAAAGCGCCGAGAAGTGAAGCCAGTTTCCTTTCGGCACCCATGTTAACTGATTGTGTCATCCACACCGGCCGCGCTGCGCAGCTCCACCGCCAGCCCTGCAGCGATCAATTCGGCGTCTGGTCTATTTTCTGCGCGAGCCGCGAGCGAATGTGTCAAGCCGGGCAGTTACCCATGATGGAAAAACAACATCTGGGAGCAGAATCCCTTGACGACCGGTGTAGAGAAATGTGCGTCTGATGTGAACGGAGGTGCTCCGGCTCGCGCAAGAATTTCGGTGCGCTGCGCTGCGCAGGCAGTGTGGCCCTGGCGTCAAATCATTCAGCACGCTGTGAGAGCAGCCTACAGATTTCAACCAGCAGCAGAAACGAAAGGTGAATCCCACCAATTGTGGGTTGAACGGGGGTCACAGACACAGACAGTAATGTATTCCTGTCAAATACGGCGGCCATCGNTAAATCATTCAGCACACTGTGAGAGCAGCCTACAGATTTCAACCAGCAGCAGAAACAAAAGGCGAATCCAACTGGTTGTGGGTTGAACGGGGGTCACAGACAGTAATGTATTCCTGTCAAATACGGCGGCCATCGGCTTACTGGCGCGGAGAAGTCGGCTCCAGTAATATCCTCTTCTTGGCGTCATGACTGCCCAGAAGTACCTGAACAGCTGAGCCAGCCGAACACAGGTACGTGATGTGTCAGAGGAGAAACGAGCCGTTCACGGACCACAAACCTCACCGCACTTTAGAGACTGTTCTTTACTTGTCAGGGGAGGAGGGTGGCTGGTTGATTCTTATTTTATTTATTTATTTTATTTTGATCCCCCCTATGTTAATCACTTATTGATGCTGTTTTTGAAGTATGAATAAGTCAATAAGTAATTTATTCCATTGAAATATCATTGATGTAGCCTATAATAGAAAAGTGATGTATCTTTTTATACAAAAGGCACATC
>NC_065511.1:976365-1030516 GCF_006386435.1 Epinephelus moara
CCCTTTTTTTTTTATCTCTCTCCCGTTCAGCTCCACCTTTCCTCTTTTTGCGGTCCATTGTAACGGCGCTGCTGAGCTGCAGAGCTCCTACTGCACAGTCTGCACACACAGGCACACGTACACACCCTCTGCTCTCTGCTCCACCTGACTCTCCACAACCAAGCTGCTTTCAGTTTACAGGCACGCTGATTTGGGGGCGGGCGGAAAGCGAAACAAACTAATCACGTCTTGAATCTACAAAAAAAAAACTTTTTGACCAATCGTTGTGACAAATGCTGACAAGCACCTATCATTTCTGACAGCGGGCAGGCTCTCTGCCAGCCGGCACAGCCACCTGCGCTGCACAGCCTGAGCGCACCTTAAAAAAAAAAACAAAAAAAAAAAAAACAAGACAGGCAGGCCAAAGCAGACCACTTGCAGGCCAGGCCACCGGGGAACTCCCCGGTTCTCCCGTGGGGCGGGACTTGTCAGTAATAACTTTATTTGTGGAGCATTTTTCAAGCCACAAGCACAAAGCGCTTTCAAAGGTTAAGAAAATACTAAACAAAAGCAATATTATTGAAACATATGTAAACATACACCGACAAGTATGCTTACATATATACACATATACGCAAATACATATACACACCAAAAAAAGAACTACTGCCTTGCGTTTATTTGCCTCTGTGAACCCATCAAGTATCTCTTACAGTTTACATTCATGTCTGTGAAAACATGGATGCTTCACACCCAACTTCCCCCCAGCAACACAGAAGATCTATACAATCAGCACAGTTTCAAGGTGGACACCCAAGATTAGTGTCACCAATTCAGTATCTGACCAAATACTATCTCAGTTCCTGAGATACGACGTTAAATAAAAGTGTTTTATGCAGAACATAATGATGCCACAGTGAAGTTGACCTTTGACGTTTTGGATATAAAATGCCAGAATTTCATTATTTTATCCTGTTAGATATTTGTATGAAGTTTGGTCATAATTAGCACATGAATTCTTGAGTTACAGCCAAAAACATGTTTCGTGAGGTGCATTCTCTATTAAAAAGAGTTAGTATGAATCTGCTTTTACATCTGGAACCTCCTGTCTACGACGGGCTTGAGACGCTCCCTTGTTGAGGACTTGGCTCAGATTAATCGTATCCAGTTTGATTTGGCAGTGGGTTTATGTTACTACAATAACGGCTTAGCTGGGACATGAACAGCCACAGTGACTGAAATAATAGCAATAATAACAAATATAGGACAAGAATATTCCGATGACATCACCCACAGCGTGAAAGATGACCAGGGAGGATTGATTGTGAACCAACATGTAGTCTGTTGTCTGTTGGCCAAGTCACCGTAAGATTTTATGATTTTATAATCCAATCTGACACAGTGACTGTTAGAACGAACAAAGATGTTGCGTTATCTGAACCAGGCATAAATGGTATAATCATCACTTTCTTTGGTCATTCAACCATTAGAACTCCTAAAAGATATGTTTGCTTGAGCCAGGTGAAGATTCAGTACAGATGCACATGTTTATACAAATTAGAAATTCAAAGACAAGGAATTTGGTTCTTGATTAGGTTATATAGATAATCTTCATTTTAAATCTCCCAAACATACCTAAAAAACCAAAGTAAGCCCATCAGATTAAAAAAAGGCTTCGCTCCCCACAGATGGCCACTAGACACCCTTTCTGTGGCCCAGCCTGCACATGTGCAAACAACGAGCACTTTCACCTCATTACATTCATTTTTAGAGCAACAAGACACAACACATAAGACTAATGGCTCTAACCACAGCAGCCACTGCAACACATCACTAAAATGCATGGTGATGTTCAGAAGAGAGACAACACAGTATTTGAGTGGCCATCAATAACTCAAAGAAATCTCAACCGAACAACTGAAAGGGCACAGCCAAAAGTAGTACTTTATAATTACTATTAATGCCTCAGTACATCACACACACACACACACACACACACACACACACACACACACACACACACACACACACACACACACACACCTGGCACAGAGCGCAGGTTGTTAGGCCCACTAAACAGCCTTGCTCAGCACAATTACGTATAGTGAGCTGCATACAGACAGTGACTATCAATAATACTGAATGCAGGGTGGCAAATAGCCTCTTAGCACAACAGTGCAGATGGTGGTACACTGCAAATTCATTGAGTGAAAAAGGCACATCATACAGCGACATAACAGCTGAACACAGCCCATGGGGTACACTTTGGATTAGATGCTCTGGAAATCTGTTCCGAGAGATTCACTGCCAGAGCAGCATATCAAGAAAACATGTGATATATGTGATAATGTTGTTGAATATTGTGATGACAATATGACTCTAGATAAATAAACAAATATTAAAAGTATACAGTTTAGTGTCTTTCTGCTTTAGGTTCATGCTGCTAACACAGACCCCAGAAAATAAATAGCCTATGCACACTGAATTTAGAGAAATGATGTGCAGTGATGTTGATTAGGCAGTCCCTCCAGGAACTCGTGGCAAAAAAAACTTGAATTTGCGGCCAAAAACCCTTGAATTTGAGACCCAGAGGAGGACACCATAGCCCTTTACTCTCCTAACATCTCCCTCACCCTCTAACCCCCTGCGCCCCCCTATTCTCTAGGGCTGCAGCCAACCAAAGAAAATCTTGGTCGACTAAAGTCATACATAATCTTCAACTAATAGATTAGTCGTGGGGAAAAAAAATCTGCACGTTATTTTTACTTCTGCGGTGGTGTGTCTGTGTCACTATGCAGTTACACCTCCAAAACACTAGTCGGCGGTGGAGGACTGTGTTAAGTGCTGTAAAGTTTAGTTGATTCAAAACACACATTAAATACGGCTTAATAAAGACAATGTCAAACACAAGTACATAAATTGGCTTCACTATAAATCGCAGAATTGACAGACAAACTCTTTATCTGGACAAATTTCCCCACAACTACAACATGCTAATGTTATTAGCACAAGTCTATGGCATTTTACACTGTATAAATTAGCCTAGCGTCTAGCGATCTTTTCCTCTTCTCATATAAAACCAGGGACAACAGCAACATTTAACAAAGGTAACGGCACACAGTTTGGCTCCATTACAACTCACAAAGCTCACTGACAAAACAGCTGTCATGTACTAAACACGTTTTCCAAGCAAATACAACATGCTAACGTTATTAGCACCAGCATATGGCATTTTACATTGTATACATTAGCCTAGCAACTAGCAATCTTTCCTTGTCTCATATAAAGCCAGGGACAACAGCAACATTTAGCGAAGGTAAGGGTACCCAATTTGGCTCCATTACAACTCACAAGATTAACCGACAAAACAACTGTCACACTAAACACGTTTTCCAAACAAATACAATATGCTAACAATATTAGCACAAGCCTATGGCATTTTACATTGTATTGATTAGCCTAGCAGCCGGTGATCTTTCCCTCTTCTCATATGAAACCTGGATAAATCCTTAAGTATAAACCCCTGAAGGATAAATCACATGCAAGACTTAAAATGCTATTTTAATGGAGGCCTTACTGTCCTCACAATTTATTGTTTCTTATCTGTGAACTAAAAGTAAATACAAGCTCCGTTTCCACTGAGGGAAATGGTGTCCGTATATAGCAACAGACCGGAGGTCTGCGTCACTGCGACACATAGTTACAATTCTGGGGAGGTTAGGCTACAGCGTAGGTTCCAAATCGACGTGGAGCCTACGCCGTAACCTACGCGTCGATTCAACGCAGAACTATAAATTACGTGTATGTGTTAATGTCAACATGTTGTTGTAGAAACAAAACTCACATACAGCATATCATTAAAAAAAGAGCGGCGACCCTTTATTATACAAAGAAAAAATGGCAGCGCCAAGCCACTGCTTCTGTGCACAAGAAAAACTCCATGTGGACAAACATCCTAAGTGTTAATGTCAGAGTAGTATAAATTACAAAGTTATAGAGGCGTCCTTGAATGTTTGCATGAAAAACTGTGTGTGCATGCCATAAAGAAAATAGTTTAAGATAAGTAAAATATGGGGCGTCGGTAGCTTAGCGGATAGTGCCGGCGCCCCATGTAGAGAGGTGATGCCTCGCTGCAGCGGTCGCGGGTTCAACTCCGGCTTGCAACCCTTTGCTGCATGTCGTCTCCCCACTCTCTCTCTCTCTCCCCACTTCACAATCTTCACTCTGTCCTGTCCATTAAAGGCAAAACAGCCCAAAAACATTTAAGTAAAATATGTTATAATTAAGTTTAATAAAATACTGTTATAATAAAGTTAACAAAAGAACTGTCTTGTCTTAGGTGAGTAGTGTTGATGTTTTTGCTGTAAACCTGAAGCAGTCAGATGTTAGCAGTTAGCAGTAAGTTAAACTGTTGCTGCTACTGCGCCTTTAAACAGGAGGATTATTCACTGTGAGCTGGAAACACACCAACAGCTCTCCACTGTAAACATTAAAAGCATTTGCAAGTCCCACTGGTGCTCCATGGTCACAAAATGTGAGTCACATTCATAGTCATACCCTACAGGTACAAAAACCCACGCTTCCTCTGCTCACGCTTAATCCCATTAAGTCAATCTGTTACCGCGGTGGCATCAAACGTGATGATTTTTTCACTATAAGCTGGAAACAAACTCACAGCTCTCCAGTCGATAATATATTAATAATATCTGCAAGTCACAAAATCAGACTAAATATTATGGCTGCCCCATGAAAGTCAGATATTTGAATTGTCAGTCGGACACCTCTTAGTTGAGATTGCTTCAAGTTGGGCACAGCCCTATTAAAAAGCAAAGTTAAGAGGTCTGGAGCCCTGAGGATGAGAAAGACACTTTGACCTGCTTGCTTACTGTTGCTCAGGAGAAAGTGGTCTGGATGGGCGGAGGGGTGCGTGCGACAGTATGTGAGTCTTTCTTTATGTGTGTGTGTCTGTGAGAGGGAGAAAGCCATAGGAGAGAGTAGGGCTGGGTGGTACATCGATTTTTTACAATATTTTTATATATTTATAATATATAATATATATTATATAATATATATTTTTAAGTAAGATACAGAAAATTTTAGACAATACCGTTTAGATTGATACAGTGTGCATCTCTCCTCTCTCACAGTCTCCGCACAGCTCTGGCCCACTCACTCACAGTTTCTCCATAAACATTCAGAGAGACACACAGAGCTGCTCCTCTGTTTAATCTGTTAATTAGTCTACGGTGCAACAGCGGTCTATTTATTGCACGAGCTACGTAAAATCAGTCTGTGAGATGAATGAAGTTACGGCAGTGGCACACGTACAATACTGTGGGCCTTTTCCTCTGTAACTTTTAGCCATGTCCAGTCAAGCGCTGATTGTGTTTCTGTTATCAGTTTAGACACGCGGTGCCACACCGAGCTGCGTACTTGCTCCTCCTCCGGAGTAGGTCCGGGCCGCCCGCACTCAGGCGGGCAGCGGTGGCGTCTCACCGACCGCAGCCAACACCCGACCTGCCCGTTTCTCCCCTTAAAATCAGCCATGGATCAGCTGGCAACAGAACATGTAGCCCACTTCGTAGAAAATACCGGGATATATATTGTGTATCGACACTCAGCCTGAAAATACCGGGATATGAATTTTTGTCCATATCGCCCAGCCCTAGAAGAGAGCAAGAGAACTGAAACGCCAAAGCAAGTCTCATGCTGGTGGCTTAATTAAACAACATGACCATTTACTCAATGTTTGAGATATAGACATTTCACACATCCATCATATTCAATATATCAGCCACCCCTTCCCTGATAAAGACTGTTAAATCGAAACACTTTGGTCATAAATGTGTTAATTAAGAATTTTTACTTACAATCAGAGTGCCTTGGATGCTTTTCAGATTGCCAACGACGGACTGCTACATTAAGTAAGCTGGACTAGGGCTGGGCGGTATGACAAAATTTTCATATCACGTTTTTTTTAATCATATCGGTTTCACGGTATTTGACGGTATTTTGCTCAGGTCCCGCCTACTTGACATGCTGCTGTGTTGTGCTATAGCCTATTCAAGGGCTGGCATTTGTTTTTTACGTGACAACGCCTGAACGCAACACAGGCTCCGCTCCATTAGTGCAGTGCTCGGTTATAATTGTCTCGGACTTGTCGGTCGGCTTCGGTCAGGAAAATGCGGACCGAGCCGTGCTCTAGTGTGCTCACGTGTCTGTCTGTGTGTGTGTGTGTGTGTGTGTGTGTGTGTGCGCGCGCGCACATCGGGGGGGAAACTCCACCGTGTGCAATACAGAGAGCAGTGGAGAATTGTGAATGGCGATGCGCCGCTGCTAGTTGCATAAAGGGTAAACACTGCTCTTTTTGGTATGAGTTCTTCTGGGTCATCGTGTTCTTCTTCAGCAACGTGCGGTATAAGAAAAATTCATATCATAACGAAAATAAATACCGGTTTTCAGTACAAACCGGTATACCGCACAGCCCTAAGCTGGACAGTCACTTTTTTTATTCTAATATGACTACTTTACCTATCCTTAAAGAGCACCTGATATTTTACCACCACCAAAACCTGGTGCCTTGACCCAGTGCAACACTCCCTATTTTTTCTGCAAATAATACCTAGTTGACTACCTCTCTGAAAGCATTTCCTTCATGCATAAACAATAATGAGATGGATTTCAGACTTCATTAGGATTAGTGCCACATGAACAACTACACTGGCTGAAAAACAAGTTTAAAACATCTCATCATCCAATTCAAGGGCTGGACTTAGTCCCATGTTTTGCCATCATTTAAGCTACCTGATGTGTTAGATATATCAGTGATGGAGAGACACACAATCTGTTTGTCTGCACTCTGTCAGCCCTCATAGAAAATCAATGAGCCAGTTAATTTTGTGCAATGGGACACCCACTGACATCAGTGCTAGTAGAGCTGACCTTGTAGCACATTGCCCATAGCTGCCTGCAAGATGTACTGTAAGCAGCATTGTGCTCCTGGAACACACAGTTCGATGTTTCAAATAAGTACAGGGCCCTGGCATATGAATGATGGCTGTTCTGGACTGAGGCAATCTAATCACAAAACCAGCCACGTGTTCAGGCTCTGTAAGCAAACTAACAGCCAGTGTTGCAGCAAGGTGTGACAAAAATGTGTGAAACAGGTGCTAGCCACATAGTGAACCTTATTACATCACTGTGCTAAAGCTAGGTTTAAAAACCAATGTGCTAAAGATCTCCTGTGTAGTTTGATGTCAAAAGCCTGTGTTCTGACACAGGTACATGCTTTCTGGGAGGTGAGGAATTTAACAGGTAGACTGGACAGTGAGTTCATGCCATAGGCAACAAGCCTGGTCCATCCATCGATGGATCACAAAAGATAACATAACCGTGTGTGTGTGTGTGTGTGTGTGTGTGTGTGTAAAAGCATCACACTCTCAGAAAAGGGCTGAGTCAAAGATCTGGCTCAAATCTTGTTTGGTTGCACTGCACTGTAGCTCTCTGCCATTTTCTAATAAACACTGTGACTCATTTCATTATGTTGACATTATTCATAGGCCTATATGTTTTGCATACCTACAGCTGGAGCATCATACTCATCACCCAGCAGTATTTCTGGTGCAGAGTATGCCAGAGATCCACAACTGGTGGTCAGCTTTTTTCCCGGCTGAAACTTGTTACTGAATCCAAAGTCTGTGAGCTTGACCAGCCCTTGTTTCTCGAAGAACACCACATTCTCTGGCTTGAGGTCCCTGTGCACCACATGTAGCCGATGGCAGTAGGAGATAGCATGGACAATCTGGGCAAAATATTTCTTAGCAAGCTCTTCATTCAGACCCTCCTCATGTTTCATGATGTAGTCAAACATATCCCCTCCATCGCCTAGCTCCAAGATGAGGTAAAGCTTGGTCTGAGTATCTATCACTTCATATAGGCGCACAATGTTGGGGTGCTGGACCAGCTTCATGCAGCGGACTTCCTGGAAAAGGTGGCCTGTAGCCACGGTGTCTAGCTTAGTCTTGTCAATCACCTTCACCGCCACCTTCTCCCCAGTGAAGACGTGGCGTGCCAGCTTGACCACAGCAAAGTGACCACGGCCCAGTGTCTTGTCCAGGTCGTACAGGCCAGCAATTTTGCCATCATAGCCCCGCTTGAAACCTGCCATAGCTGGAGAAGGCGAGAGGGAGAAGGGAGCCCCCACTATAGGCAGGGGCAGGATAGCTGAGTCGTGTGGGTCCAGCTTAATTCAGTTCATCGAAGGCTGAAGGAGAAACCCATTGCTTCAGCTGCCTAAATGATATGAAACACACAGTCACTACAGATTCATTTAACACTGATTACATTACCAAGCCAACCATTAAACTGAATGAGGGATCAAATAAATTTTCTAAAAATCCCCATGTTCACCCTATTGTTATGTCATTCTTACAGTACAACTGTCTCAGAAAATATTGCGGTATCACAGTATTACAGGATTTATATTACTATCAGTCAGTATGATCCTTAAAATAAAGAAAGCAGAGGAGTTATTTTTGGTTGAACTAATGTTTTATTAATACAACTGCAACTTGAAACCATTGTGTTGATAGAAATATGCGTAAAAAGTCTCCGCTTAGAATATAACTCAACTGAAGGGGAGATTCAACATCCAGCGCATTTTTTTTATACCTTGAAACCGGTTTATTACTGCATCCCTAGCCTGGATATGTCATTCTGTGTGTGTACGTTAGCGCATAAATACTTGATCCTTGCTGACTATTGACAGGATGGCTGCTGCGCTAACCATAGCTCATTTATCCACTGACCCAAGTCAAACTTCCCTTTACTGTAATGAAAGCATTTCTACGGTCGCATGTCCAGGCAGGCGTTTTGCTACCACGGCGGAGTTTGACAGACCAGCCGAGAAGTCCGCTGCATTACGGGCCCAACGGTGCTAACATTAGCCTAATGTAACCAGTAGCTAGCTTGCTGTTCATTGATTGGTCGGCGTTAACATAGCATAACGTTACTGACTGACTGATGCTGACTGCTTTCGTTCTTTAATATCCGAGAGTCGACCACTAACTCACAAATGCACCGAACAATGATCTGTATGCAAACACATTTAGCTGTGTGACAAAACGCTGTCCACACAGGTAGACAGGTGCTGCTTTCCATATCACACAGCTAGCCGTAGTTAGCATGTAACGTTAGCAAGCTAAAGTAAGCAGGGCTCGCTCAGCTCACCTCTCCAGCTTCTTTCCGGCAAACATAAAGCCCCGACTCCGGTCTCTACCGGCTACCTTAGGTCCTTTCGTATACTCCCTACTGAAGCTTATCGCAAATGATCAGCGAAAACGAGGATGGCACTGTCTCTTCGAGGTGACCGTGGCACTCAGGAGGTGCCTATGCCCAGGGTTCATGTGTAAAACGAGGCATTGCATCGTTGGCAGCGGCTGCTCTGGTCGGAACGTTGTTTCCTCCCTGTGAGGCGGTGAGCTGGGTGCTGCCTTCAAGTGCTGAAAAAAGTGTCGAGATTGTTAAACCGAGAGACTCTCGTCAGTGTTATAGTTTATCTAAAATGTGTTCGGAAATGATTTTTTTTCTGTTCATGAGATCTACATCACAAATGTTTAATAGATGAATGAAAACATAACATACAAAGCCACAACGTTACCATGAAATCTGTCATAAGGTGGGCAACAACAACAACAGCGGAAAAAAGGTAGGCTACTTTTTCATTTGAATATGTTCTTTTTATTGTTGGGTTATTGTCCTGCGGGACAAGCTGTTTATATTTACTATTTTGGAGGCCACAGTCAGTTCTTTACGAGGACCACTGAAAGCAGCATCACAGCGTCGGCAACCGCATTCCACTCTGACGTTAAAGTCTTTTGATTGGGGAAATGCTGCTGAAAGATTATTCTGTTTACACAACAGTAAATAATATGAGGTATCTAATTGATATGTAATTGATAAAGGTATGTGTCAGTATGACCTTACTGAGAGGGAGAGTTTTACATTGTTTTGAGTTTTGAAATGATATCTCATTTAATGCAAGGTGACAACGTCCCACAACACCTGATTTATTAATCACTGCTATGTTTGTGTCTGATGGTAAAAGGTTTAGCGGTACTTAGCGCATGTTTCTGTGAGATAGATCCATTGCCTGTCCGTGTTGCTTTGTCTTCCCCATAAAGGGCGCGCAGTGACATCTAGTGACATGTTCTGGCCCGTAGCCTACCCGACTTACCTGAGTTTGTGTACCTTCTCTGTTTATTATTATTAGTATTATTGTTATTCTTATTTTCATCTAACCTTTATCCAACCAGAGAAAAACTCTTGAGATTAAAAATCTCTTTTTCAAGAGTGCCTTGGCTGAGACAGGCAGCAATGTAAGTTACAGACAGACAATATCTCTAAAATCATCATCTATATTATTGTTATTCAAAAAACATCTGAAAGGAGTCTTATTTGCAAAGACTCTTTACATTCATTGACTAATTTGTAATGCATTTCATCTTTTTTATGTAAACTATATATCTCCTACAATTTTGTATTACTTCTTAATCTGGAACTCTTGTTCAATTATGCAATCTTTGCTTTCATCTTTCTTTTTATGTATGATTGTTGTTATTTGACAAGCAAAGTATCTTCATAAGCCATTTTTGGCTTCTAACCCTCTCCTGCACAATGTTTTAACCTTTAATCTCTTTTTTCCCCCATCTTTTCTATACATGTTTGTGCAAATAAATACACTTAACTAAACATAGAACAAAATAAAACCAAATGAAAACAAATGCAGCTCTAAAACAAGCATTATAAAAAACAAAATGAAATTACTGAAAAGAAAAGCAAAAAAAGTATATGCTATAAGTGAACCATAAAAACATAAAACAAGGTCAACTACATATGATAACATAGACCAGCTAAGATACACCGTGGCATTGGCTGTGTACAAAAATCCTGCAACAGTGCTTTGAGACAGCCGAGAGGAACCAGTGAGTGCAACTTGAAGTCCTTCTGCATAAGATTCCACATATAAGGAGCTGCGGACATAAATGTTTGTTTGCCAAACTCCATACGTACCCTCAGTACAGACAATAAAAACATGTAACTCGAGAGCAGAGCCGTTTTCAATTTTTTGCTTAATGTACACACATAAATAAGCTGGAAGTAGGCCAAGAATAGCTTTGTAAACAAGATAATGGCAATGAAAAAATCTACAAAATTTTAAAGAGAGACGCTTAACCCGAGCATACAGCAAACAGTGATGAGTTAGAGGCTTACAGTTGGTAATGAATCTTAATGCACCATGATACACAGAGTCCAGAGCATGCAAACACTGGGAAGGCACATTCATATATAATACTCCCCCATAATCAAGCACAGTCAAGAATGTGGCAGGGACCAGTTTTTTTTTGGTCAAGAAAGAGAAGCAGTTCCTATTTCTAAAATAAAAGCCCAGTTTCAGCTTCAGCCTTTTCACAAGTAGTTTGATGTGTGGCTTAAAAGAAAGATAATCATCTAATAACACTGTTCAGATCTTAGTCAGACTGAGAATTGTTCCCCTGCTTCCTTACAAATAGGACATGTTTTCCCACAGTGTATTTGTGTTTTTGTTTCACTCTCACACAAAAGTACTGTGTTTCCTCACAACAGTGCTCAGTCTCCCTTTGCACATGATCAGTCAGTATCAGATTAAAAACTTTTGAGTCTTTGAACTTTGTCCTTAAAGTTCTAGAGCCTACTCTATTTACAATGGTGAACATGAGCTAAAACCTATAATTAAGAGGGTGTCAGTAAAGTATGGTGCAAAACAACAAGGATACGAGATGTAATTTAACATATGGTGTGGTCTCTTCTGGGAATATCTTCCAGAAGCAGGGGTGTAAATATAGACAGTCAATCAATCAATCAATTTTATTTATAAAGCCCAATATCACAAATCACAATTTGCCTCAGAGGGCTTTACAGCATACGACATCCCTCTGTCCTTTGGACCCTCACAGCGGATAAGGAAAAACTCCCCCCAAAAAACCCCTATATGATGCATTTATACTAACAGGAGCCAATTAACAGTGTATGGATTATTGTCATAATAAAATGCAATATTTTTCCCCAGTTCTTGTCAGACATGTGTCTCATGTTATTCTAAGCTGCAGTGATGGAATCAGAGTATAAAAATAGCAACACTGTCAGCAATCACTGCACAAGTTAAAATGCTGCTGAAATCACATTTAGTGTGTAAACAATCTCTATGCTTGTTAGAAGCTCTGTTTTAAAACCAGTGGAAATACAGCCCTGGAGCAATGAAATGTCTCTGGAGCAGACTGATGTTCAGCACAAGTTACCACTGTAATTTTATCCCGGTACAAAGAGAACCATTTTTGTAGTACTGAAAACCCAGAGATAACCCTGAAGTCACCACGCTCCAAATCCTTCTTCAAAGTATAGGCCTCTGGCAGGTCATGATAATTTGCACTAGGGCCCATCCTAACTTCCATACGCCACTACCCAGAAGTAGGGTTCATCCCTTCAGTAGAGTTCAGAGACGTGGAGAGGTGAGAACAAGCAGTGTGGCAGCTTGCTGTGGACTAATCATAGGATTAATGCCTTGTTAACGTACTTGATATTGTTGTTATCCTTCAATTCGTTATCCATCTGTAGGTATTTGGGCTTTTTAACCGCAGTGTGAAAGACAAGGATGAGGTGACCTGAGCTTTCAGTCTATTGGCCATGCCTTTAATATTCATGCAAACTGAGATTTTAAATGATGATGTCATACTTACAGCAATAAAAACAATGCTTGGAGTGTTGCTTTTCTTTCTCCCAACTCAAGATGGGAGTGTTGCATTGTTGTTCTCACAATTGCTATTACAGTTTGCGTCTCTGGTAATTCACAGGAGTGAGTTTGATGAGGGAAATCTAAAGTGTGTTGATTTATTTATTTATTTTTTCCATAAATTATGAGCTCATCACCTCTTGATCACATTGCAGCACAGCCCATTCAATTACTCTGGACCTATTACACTTATTTTATATCTTTTCCTTCAATTAATGCAGTAAGAACTTTGAACAGGCAAATCAGACTATAAAAAGAGTCTTAACTCTTAAAGCTATCATAACAAACCTATGTCATGGTATATGTTTGATTATAACTATGATGTTGAATCATGGATATACATGTGCTGTCATTTTCTCCTTTCATTTGATTTTGCACATTGCAAACACGCTCTGTCTGTAGTGACCTTTTGAATATATTATTAAAATAGCAAGTGAACACACACACACACACACACACACACACACACACACTTTATTGCATTAGTGAAGATCATCCATGTCTGTATCTACTTCACTTGTTCAAAAACAAAAAGTCGGGGCGGCACGGTGGTGTAGTGGTTAGCACTGTCACCTCACAGCAAGAGGGTTGCAGGTTCAATCCCGGGTGTGGGAGCCCTTCTGTGCGGAGTTTGCATGTTCTCCCCGTGTCAGTGTGGGTTCTCTCCGGGCACTCCGGCTTCCTCCCACAGTCCAAAGACATGCAGTTTGGGGATTAGGTTAATTGATAACTCTAAATTGTCCGTAGGTGTGAATGTGAGCGTGAATGGTTGTCTGTCTCTATGTGTCAGCCCTGCGATAGTCTGGCGACCTGTCCAGGGTGTACCCTGCCTCTCGCCCAATGTCAGCCGGGATAAGCTCCAGCCC
The DNA here is from genome assembly GCF_006386435.1 of Epinephelus moara. Lineage (NCBI taxonomy): Eukaryota > Metazoa > Chordata > Actinopteri > Perciformes > Serranidae > Epinephelus > Epinephelus moara. The sequence continues at coordinate 990,037 of NC_065511.1, forward strand.
CCCCGCAACCCTCAAGAGGATGAAGCAGTTAGAAGATGAATGAATGAATGAAAAACAAAAAGTCACTGTGAAATGTTAACAACATTATTTCACTGAAGACCTGGTTCATGGCAACAATGTCTGTCTCCTCCACATGTACTTTCTTGGGGCAGCTGTGGCTTAGGGGGTAGCGAGTCGTTCCCTGATTGGTGGTTTGATCCCCAGCTCCTCCAGTCCTTGGGCAAAACACTGAACCCAAATTGCTCCTGGTAGCTGTGCCATTGGTGTGTGTGTGAATGTTGAAATGAGGAGAAGGTGGTAGCCTCGGTCACCACCTTTCCAGTCAAAATTCATAAAAGTCGAACTCTACGCAATGTGAAGATGCAAATTTGCTTTCAGAGTATACACCCACTATGCGTGACCAATTCACATAAACTCGCATTCGCCCTGCCTCATTGGTGGCTTGTGACTGCAGCTTGATTGGCCGTTTTAAGGCCTTTGCACACTGAGTTCCTTTTTTCATCCAAAATTGTTGCACGTCTAAAGATAAATACAACATTGCGTTGTGTCAATCATGTTTGCACACTTACTCTGAAACTTTCGTCTGTCAAAATTTTTCATTACAAGTTCGATTTTCTGTATTTTCGCTTTCACCAGAAGCTTTTACGGAGCTGTTTGACCAAGAGTCAGTGAAGAAAATATGGTAGCAGGACACAGACACGACAAGACAGAGCAAAGGGTCACACAGCATCCTTTCATAACTCAGATAGTTCACTTTCAGCACGTCAGATAGTAATATTCAGGTCGATGATGATGACAAGCAAGATGTGGACTGCACACAGACAGAGAGGAAGACGCATAGAACAGAAAAACACATGGGACTCAGTGTGCAAGGTTTCTGTAGGCCTGCTCCTTCTTTGCATCCAATGGGAATATACAAAAGGCAAATATTTGCCAATGTTAATCTGATAATTTAGTAATGATGATAGGCTTATTTAGACTTAATAAAATGTTTTACCTTTATTTTATAAGGAACAAATATGTAGGGTTGCTGAGCCTGGCTCTCAGCTGTTTCAAAGCACTGTTGCTGGATTTTTGTATGTAATCATCTATATGCCAGTGTCAAGGGTGTGTTTTAGCTGGTCTTTGTAATCATGTGTAGTTGCCCCTGTTTTATGTTTTATGGTTCACTTATAGCATACATTAACACACTTATTGGCTTTTCTTTGTACTAATCCTATTAGGTGTTTTATATTGCTTGATTTAGAGCTGCAAATTTTTATATTTTGTATTTTTGTTTGGCATTGTCTGTAACTTGCTGTTTGTCTTGGGCAGGACACTCTTGAAAATAAGATTTTTAATTTCAAGTTTTTTCTTGACAAATAAAATAATTAAATAAAATACATTTAAAAAAAATCATGTTACTGGATCATTGCAATATCACTGACAACAAGGGTAATTTTTCCTGCATAAAAAATGGGTTTTGATAGTTTTAAGTACATTATGCTGTAACATACAACCATATTTTCATTAAATAAATAATCTCAATACTCAATACTGAATCACATTTTTTTTAATCCAACATTGAACATGCAAGAACATACAACATCTTATAGAGGATGCTTCTTCCATAAATATACAGAGCAAAGCATGCACCTTATGAAGGAGAGGAAAGACAAAATAAATAAGTAAATAAATAAACAAAATAAAATACACTTGGGGGAGATTTACATATAATTAAATAAGAACTGTAAAAGGTAAGCTTTAATTTATTATTAAAGCACTAGACACATCAAATTTAACAAAATGGAGCAAAGACATTGAGATCGAAAACAAGGATCATATTCAATAATATAATCAAATCTTATTAATGAGTTTATTTAACTTTTGGGGGAAACAAGCCACTTAATAAATTTAGAATGTGCATTATCCACAATAGATAGGGTCATTGACTCTGGGACCTGTGTATGTAACCCTCCATAATAACAATGAAACACCCTAGATTTCAAATTGTACTTATCAACTAAAGTTGTGTAATTCAATATGTTACCGTTAGCCTACAATCTAGTAAATCAGTAACAAAATGAATACCTCTCTAAAACCAATCATTCAATAAAGATTTCCTGCTAACTACGATGACTCTCTTGTTCCACAGTGTTGAAACATGGGGAGGAAAATTATGAGTAAATATAAGTTTCCAGAACTGGAGAATCTGTTTGTGGATCAGTGAAGTGGCAATTAGGAAGGTCGGGTGTCATCGCGAGATGTAAGCGCGGGATTTTCCAGGTCGGTGGGTGGGGCCAAGCTGCTCTTTCTCTATCTGTCTGTCTGTCCGTCCGTCTCTGCTTCTCTGACACAAAGCTAACGGGAGGCTAGCTTGACAACAGCACCACGTAACAACGTCGAAGTCTCGGTCAGCCTAATGACAGAACACGCCTGTGTTTCTTCTTATATCGTCAGCGTCCTCTACAAATCCCCCTCTTCTTTTCCTCTCCACTAACGGTTCATGTCATGCGTTCATGATCAGGATCGTCTCTGCAACACACCGAGGAGCTAACGTTAACATTCCACTGAGGGCTGAGGTAAGGATAACTGGAGCCTCAACACAAGCTTTGTACTGATTGATGTGTATTAGCCGGACGGTCACAAGATTCTGCCTGTGCGCACTGTGTTGTCACCAACCAATGTATCCAGCTGTTGCCTCCTTCACATCCAGGTCAATTTCTGCTGATATATTTACCAAATGAATCATCTAATACACGTCTGCGTCCTCGTTTAGTGCCGTTAATATCATACACCTCCAAAAATAGCATTTAAAAATAGACTTCAGATGACTTTATGATTATGAGTATGAATATATTCTCAACATTGCAGCTATAAAGAACCAGTATTTACGGTGTCCGCATATACAGTATACTTGGAATGGATATGAATACATTAACGTTATTTTAGAATTTAGTATGTAGTTGAATACATTTAAAAAAAATAATACAAAACTACCTTGCAATGTGTTTTTGTGCTCTAGGTGTTAAAGCTGACCTCTAGTCAGTGATAATTTGAGGCAAACATAATTGATATGAGCAACTGTTTTATTTTCTAGAAAAGAAATGACTCATGAGTTATTCCCTTGTATACCCTCTGTAATATTCCTTTTATCAGTTTAATAACAGCAACTAGCAGTCTGTGTAATCTTTGGATCTTTGCTTCAAACTAGGAATGCACTATACTGGATTTTTTGCCGATATACGATATGCCGATTTATAACAACCTATTTGGCAGATAACCAACTATGTGGTAAACATAACGTTACTGAGTGTCATTAATGGAAACTGATCCCTAGTGTGTATCAGCAACATATAATTCAAGGCAAGAAAAACTGGCTCTGGTTCTAATGATCTTTCTTAAGTGTGCTGCAGTGTAACTGAACACCTCAAGCAACTGAAGACAGGCTGAGAGGTTTATCTCTGTGATCACACCATTCATTCATTCATTCATTCATTCATTCATTCATTCTCCATAACCACTTATCCTGTTAGGGGTATCCGTGGTAGGGGTGGGGGGAAAAAACGATTTTTAGATGCATCGCAATGCTGACATGGACGATTCGGCATCGATTCACAAATGTCAATAATCAGTTATGTAAATGTTTGTTCATAACATGATACTGACGTAAGAAAATAGGTGGAACTCAACTGCAAAGTCAGGGAAGCACCCTGACTGTCTACAGCGCGGATGAGCTGAAGTTAACTTGTACTAATTCATCTTCACAAAAGACAGCGGTTGCAAGCTTGTTTTAATTTAAAGTGCAACTTAAGGTTTTTTTTTTTTTAAATATATTTATAACCTTGTCTGAAAATTACCATATGAGAAGTTAATTCAGAATTTATTATGGTTTACACGACAAAAGGGCACAAATTCAGAGGAAAAAGTGGCTCTTTTTTAGCTCCTCTTCTAAAAACGCTTCAACAGCGCCTGATACTACCTCAAGAGAGGGACTCTGCGTCCTTGACCCTGCCTCTGTCCAATGCGCAGTAGTAGGTAGTAGTGAGTTTGAGCGGTAGTAAACTTGAGAGTTAGTATTTTTTCGGCTGTTAACAGTGCATTTCACCATTTGTGATTATGCCGAATTATTGTGTTTGTGCAGGTTGCACAAACTCGAGTCTGTCAGGACATTGAGTCCACCGTTTTCCAGACAGAAAAAGGAGTGGGGTTAGTTTTCGTGCCTGGGTGCGTTTTGTGCAGGTGAAGAGGCGCGATTTCACGGCTTCATCTGTGACCAAAAACGTGGTCGTGTGCAGCGCTCATTGCAGCGGATGTCCGCCAGGAACATAATCATACCCCCAATGTGTGACATCACACATTGGGGGTATGTGCGGGGCTGCGAGCCTCGGGTCGAGGGCGGCCGGGCTCCGCGGAGAGGGAGGCCTCCGTGTTTGAGACGGGAGCGGGCGGCGTGAGGGTTGATGGGCAGTGTGAGGCATGTTATGTCTGGTCTGGGGGTCAGATTCTCCACCAGAGCCCAGAAGGCATCCACCTCCCTGCAGCACATACTCTCCACAGCTGAGGACATGGGCTGGCAGTTCCCACACAAGCACCTATCATACAAAAAATTATCAGGAAATCTCCGTATCTCTCTCTCTCTCTCTCTCTTTCTCTCCCCTGCGGACGTCAATACACCGTAATGCGGAGTTATAACAGGCATAGCAAGATACGTCTGATACAAGCTGATATTTGCGCATTAGTTTCTGTTATGGTTAAGTAGCATTAGTTATCTAATACTGGCAGAAGTATCGGTAGCTTTGTTATAACCTAATAGGTGATGGCAAACTTAATGTTGTGATGTGAACACAGCGTTAGACATCGTTAGCTGTCGTTAGCTAACGCTGGTCGCTCACCAAGACACCTGCCCAGTTCTCCTCTGGTTCTCCTCACACCACAGCTCTATTTCTCTCCTGTGGCCGTTATTTCTCCTAACCCTGATCTGTTCCTGGTCTCTTGGACGCCTAGCAGGCTCATAATAAGCCTGTGGGCCGTCATATGCATATGAATGTACATTTTCAACCTCTTCAGTCTCAAAACTAGTACTGGGATCCATGTTTATTAATGTTACACTCAATCGAACTCCCTTACGCTACGTCACTTCCGGTTAGTGGGTTTTTAGATGCAGAAGCAAAATTCTCTTGCAAAAACGACCCCAAAAGTCACTGTAGTGTGTATATGTTTTTATTTTTTGTTTTAATCGAGTTTCTACATCATTTTCCTACACATTTATTCACCATGGTCTCCAACCTGCAAGTTGGGCTTTAATGTCTAAATAATTACATTTGCGAGGGGCACATGAAGTATATTGTGAATACTTACTAACGCCATCACCCAGAAACAAACATTTACGAGAGAAGCAGGGATCAGCATGTAAACCGGCTGACCAACACACACTGCAGCATGAACTCAATTAAAACACCTCTGTGGGGAAGAAAATAACTCTCTGCTCAGTCTGTTTTACCTCAAAAACCCCATGCCTGGCCTGCCCAGTGTCTTGGCTTTCACAGGCACAAATGGAGAGAGAGGCTACTCGCAGTTCCTCTGCTGGCATAACGTAAATAACAACACAGCGGCTGTGACGGAGCACTCTCATGTTATTCTTATACACACAGGAGACTGTAAGATGCTTTCAAATTCATTCACTCATTCATTAATTCATTAATTCATTCATTCATTCATTCATCAATGCAGTTAACTTTTTCAAAATTAAAAGGATGCGGACTATATATTATTGAATAGAACGTGAAATGCATACTGTTTCAGGGGAAATATTACAGTAGGCTATGCAAGCACTGAACCCTACGCAAGCGTGTGTATATCCCATATATATGTCTATCCCACAATGAGCAAGCATGAGCATCCGCAGATGGATACAATCTGACTGGCACCCCTGGTTTAAAAGTGGGGGTATGGAGGTAGGTTGAAGGGGAAAGGGACATGGACAAGAGCCACACTGAATGCAAGTAAAATAATCTGTTTATTCAATTACGGATCACCAAAAATACAGAATGCTATATTTTAAAAGAATGAGAAAAATAAATCATGTCTTGAAATCAAACAATTTGATACAGTGTGATGCATCGATAATTGTTTTATTATCGAACCGTTTTTTTATTATTTTTTTTTGAGATATTTTTTGGGGCATTTTAGCCTTTAATCGATAGGACAGACAAGCATGAAAGGGGGAGAGAGAGAGAGGGAGTGACATGCAGCAAAGGGCCACAGGCTGGAGTTGAACCCGGGCCACTGCGGCAACAGCCTTGTACATGGAGCGCCTGCTCTACCACTAAGTCACCGACGCCCTTACCCTCTGTATCTTAATCGAATTGAATCGTGTGGTGTCTATCACAGGGCTTAGCCAACCATTCCTGCTCAGATTCACACCTCATGTCCTTGGATTTTGTCCTGTTCTTCAGAAGGTTCTCTTACTCAAAAAAGATCTACAGTTATGGAAAACACCCTGAAATTACATTATTTTATCTAATATTGATGTGGTTTATTTTAATCTACCTGCCGTTCAAATGTGAGTGTGGACCCCAAAATTTAGAAAAAAAAAAAAAAAAAAAAAGTTTCCAGTCCAGAGTGAGTGAGACCAAAAGAAACTTAAGGTCAGATTATTTTTCTTAAGCCATTGAGCTCTTTAGCAGAAAATTTTCCTGATGGTTTGTGTTATTGTTCACTGGTGTACAGTAAATATGCTCTGTTCTTTCAACATTGGATTATGTTGTTAATGTGCTAACTGGCTAAGTAGCATCAAGATGGTCATCTAGTTTCCCTTTTTGAATGACAGTTACAGACTACTACCGCCTGGCTGCTCTTATTGCTGCTCCACCCTGGCTTCTTCCTCTTTGATTGAATGTGGAACAATTAGGGGTGCAACATAAACAAAAACGTGTAGGTCAGACAACAATTACATGTAAATAAACTGCACATGACACAAAGCACATGATGACATTGTTTCAGTTCATCACCTTTAAAAGCTGTGAGATTCTGAGCTGTGGACCTGCTCATCTTGTCAGTATGTGAAACTAACGTTAGCTCAAACAGCTACAGTGGAGAGCATGTGGCATGTGTCATCATCAGACCTATATCAAACCCTTGTCTTAAGGGTCTGTGTGACATAAATCTCATCATATGTCCATGGTCCATGCGGACATGGGATTACAAGTGCAGACATGTCAGAGTTTGACATGTTTAATAAGCATAACTGTGTGTTCTGTGTCCACTCTGATTTTGGAATATATCCACCCTGTTTGGCTAGTTTTGCACCGGAGGGACGCTCATAAAGATCTCCAATTTAAGGAAGGATCCTTAAAGGAGAAGTCTGGTATTTTCACACTTTGAGTCCCATTTCTGGGTTGTTTATGATGAAATAGAGTGGTTAAGACCAAAATTTTGACGATTGTTCCTTTTCGGAGAATTTGGCTTTCCCCTGCCTAGCTTAACAGGCAGATGTCTATGGCCATGTGTATATGTGTCCTAAAACCACCCTAAATGTTAGTTTTCAAAGCCATGAAACTCACCGACTGGTCAGTAGTGTTCGTTGATGCTCTGACATAAAAATTGTAGCAAACTGTGGTTTTCATCAGTGTTTTAGTCTAGTTTAGTTTATTGTAGTACAGGGTACAGTCAATGCAATGAAATGCATTTTGCCAGACCCTTTCTCAAACCTCATATCACAATAAAAATAATAAGTCAGTAAATAGTCCATAAAATAGTCTAAAAAACATTCAGTAAACATCCAGAGGAATAATCACGTGCACACATAGCACTAAAGTGCTACTGTTAAGCAGTCTGATGGCCTGTGGATAAAAACTATCCTTGAGGTGACTGGTGCGTGTTTTCGCTATTCATCTTGATTGTGGAACTATTTTTTCAAGCTGCCTCACGCCGGTGTGTAAACTTCATTCGTTTGACCCTGAAGCGTTATACACTCCAGCCCACTTGGCAGCGATAATGCTGTGAGTGTCACCAACCAGCAGGAAACCATTGCAATGTAATGGGACACAGAAAAGAAGCAGAAGAAAGCTGGCGTTGTGGTGTTCAAAGGCATCATACAATTACAAACTCTTTCAATCACTTCTCACTTTATTTTTTACCTTTTATACAGTGTGAAAAAATAGTTTTAGTGTGATGTGCATTTTATTTACAACCCCCCCCCCTGAAAAGATAAGAAATAAAAGCTTTTGTTGAAATGAACTGTGTTGTTCAGTTCAGAGGTCAGAATAAATCCTCTATCTCCCTCGCTGTGAATCCTGCGTGCTGTCCAGTGGGGGATAGGAATGCGTCTCTGATGGCCCACACCACACAACTAGGCAGTGCAACTCAATTTCCACGTCCAAGTTGTTGGCACTTGAGGGCCCACTCCAGAATCACTCTATATGCCCCCAGTCAGTATTGTCTGAAAGTAACATGGATATTGCGTAGATGCTGCATCAGCAGGGAATAACAGAATGTTTGTTTCAAGGGGCTGCTGCTATAGCCTAGTCTATGTAGCCTATGTGTATTTAGCCCAAACATATGCTATGACTGGACGGACTTCTGAAATTGAAATTCATTACATCAAAGAGCAAAAAGGTTACATAGCCTACCTCTTCGACAGCTGCCCATTCAATCCCTCGTGTGCGGGATGCTTTTTCCAGTTAATTTTAGGGAAGTAAAAAAAAGTCTCCAGAACAGGTCTATTTATCAGCTGGCGAACATTGCATCGTTGTCTGTGATACAGGCCGGCGACACATCAGTCTTGTCAACGGAGACATTCAGATTTGCCATCTCCGCAGTGACTATGAGGTCCCATTCGGCACAGCACCTACTCCCTACCTCTGTGGGCATCTGTCTGCACTCTCCACAGGAGCACCACCAAGTGCCAGTGACTCTGGACACTTTGTACTGCAACCGTGCCATCTATGAAGATATGGCAAAGATAATGGCGGACAACGGCTACAATCAGTCCTGGCTCCAGTGTCAGCGAAAAATTAAACACCTCAAACTTGTGACACGAAGGCAAACAATACTAACAAAAGGAGTGGTAGGGGCAGGGCAACTTGTCCCTTTTTCGAAGACATCGATGCACTGCTCCGCGATAGACCCGCATATAGCCCTGGTCTGGGGGACAGGTTAAATCTGAGGACATTGTTACCATGGAGCCAACAGCGAGGAGGACAGTTGGACTGGAGTAATGCCAGACAACCAGCCTGGTATGTTTGACCCACCTACAGCTTACTAAAAATTACCAGTCACCTCAATAAAAATAGTTTCATTATTAACTAGGTTAACGTAATGTTGCGCTGTTTACTGTATTACTGTAACATTAACTGATAACTGGCTAGATAAGCAATCATGTACGTAGAAATACGTAATGTAACGTTGCATTGTGGTACCCTATTCAAACAAGCGGGTGAATTTTAATGTTACACACACCTTTGCTCTCAAATATATAGGTTATTGACGTATGTTAATGTCTGCCCAATGTTACAGACTCTCATCAAGAAAGACTAACGTTATTCCAATCAAATTGAGTGATGATGTCTGCCCTATGTTATGTGCAGATAATGACGATGATTGTGCCAGGACACCGACCTCAGAAGCCACAGAAGCAACCCCCAATGCAGCAGGTATGTTGATCATGATGTTGAGAAAGTAGCATGACACCAACCAGTCGGTGACAAGCGTTGGAGATCTGCATGGAGACTTTTTTTTTTTTTTTCTTTACCTTCATATCCAAACACACACCTTTGCAGATTGTTGTCTAGAGCAGTGGTTATCAAACTCTTTGTGACCAAGGCACACCAAAGGCAGCCAATATCTCAAGGCACACCTGTATTCATATTAGAGCTGTAATGTTTAATCGATTATTTGTCAACTATTAAATTAATTGCCAACTAATTTCATAACTAAAAAAAGTGAAAATTCTCTGATTCCAGCTTCTTAAATGTGAATGTTTTCTGTTTTCTTTACACCTCTATGACAACAAGCTATTGCCTTCTCACAGAGAGCTCCAAATCCCTTTGCCATCAGTACCTTGTGAACTATCAGCTAAAACCCTCACAAAGCCAATTAGCCATGATCTAGGGAGGAGACCTAAAAGGAATGTACAGCCCCCTGACTACTATGGGACTCCGCCATAGCAGAGGCTGTCCACACAGTCCCATGGCTCATTGAGTTACCACAGCAAGAAGACTTAAAGCACCAAGTCAGTCTCTAGTCTTCCAACAAGATCGCAACTTAGTAGGCATTCCAGGAGCAGCCATGCCTCTAATTTGAGTGATCTCCAAACCAGCATTCTTGAGGAAAAGAGAATAAGAGATGAACAGGAGGAACTTAAAAGACAAAGAAAGGAGGAGAATGAACTTGATGAACAATGTAAATTTATTGATGAGAAGGCCAGAGCTGCCCAGCATATGCAAGAAGACGCACACAAGGAGAGAGACAGAGTTGTCAGAGAGGTTAACATGAACCGACGCGTTCGTATTAAAGAACAACAGCTCGAGTCAGCCCAGCTTGTTTCTACTTTTATTTGACAGAACCTCTCCAAAGATGCTGAAGATGATCACCTCAAAGGAGCTTCCACTTTTACTCCCATATCTCTTCCTGATAATGTAGCCACCTCATCCTTCAATGACCTGCCTCATTCCAGGGTGTTCACTCTTGCCCACACTAATTTGGGGTATGCTGACTCTGACTCTCATTCAGCTTTGAGTTCCTCATTTTCCAAACTTGGCCTCCCAAAAGGGGAGCTAAGAGACAAATTTCTTCCCAGGCCTCAACCAAGTCAGCAAAGCATAGCTATTGACCAAGCTGCCTTCACTTTGCCCTCCATAGTTATTGCTCAAGCTGCGCCCACTTTGCCCTTCATAGCTAGTGCTCAAGTAGCGTCCACTTTGCCCTCCATAGCTAGTGCCCAAGCTCCACCTAGTTTGCCCTCCATAGTCACTGTCCAAGCCCCTAATTATATTGCATCCATGACTGATCCTAAACAGCCCACTTTCACTGGTGGTCAGTTACCGATACAAGCTATGTCATTCCAGCAGCCACATTCTGCTTACACACATATTCAAACCCCCAATGTTATGGATCTGTTCATAGCTTCTGCCTATGGAATACCAAGGCCCTCACTTCCTGTGTTCAAGAGTGGTCAAGAGAGTGATTTTGCCCTCCTGAAAATGGCTTTAGATAACATCCTTGACAATCATGCTCAACTTACTGAGCAGTTTAAATATCAGATTCTTTTGGAACATCTTGAACACCCAGGTGTTAAGAAATTAGCCAGATCCAGCATGCATGATGCAAGACCATATTCCACCACCCTCGAAGCACTACAAGAGAAGTATGGTCAGCCAACGCTGCTAGTTCATAGTAAAATTGGAGCAGTATTGAATTCTCCCATTGTTCACTTAGGTGATGTAGAGGCCTTTGATGATTTCTCCCTTTCTGTCCTTGCGCTTGTGGGAATGTTGCTGTCCCTAGAGGGCCCTGATGGGTCTGAATTAAAATGTGGCTCTCATGTTGACAGACTCCTCAGTAAACTCCCTGTGCCGCACAGAGATTGATTTGTTGAGCACTGTATCAATCGTAGCATTCTGACTGAGCAAGCAAACCAGACGTACTCCCTCCTTGACCTTTCAACCTGGCTACAGTCAACGTCAAGAGCCAAACGTATATCGGAGAGAGCGGTTGAGCTCCACAAATGGGAAAGACCACCAACTGGAAAGGAACGCAAGCCCTCCAGGCAAGTCTCCTCAGTCTACTTGTCGACAACATCTGAGATGGATGGCACAACACAAGCCTACACCAAAGAAAAGGTAAATGCTAATAAGCCTAAGCCTTACTGTCCCTACTGTGATATCAGAAACCATTTCCTTGGTTCATGTACAGAATTCAAAAACCTCTAAAAATGACATTGTGAAATGGATCAAAGAGAAGGAGAGAAGTAGTAAATGTGGGAGGATACACAAAATGGACTAATGCACCTTAAGGAGGCCATGTAACATCTGTAAGGAAATTCATCTCACTGTTCTCCATGATGTCAATGTCAACAAATCTGCCACAGTGATGTTAACATCTTCTCCCTCAGAGCTCCTTTACATAGACAAACTCAACCGCTCCAATGAAGTCATGCTGACAGTTTTCAGTGTATCCCTCCACAATGGAGACAGGACCTCACAACTTCTGCAGTTCAATCAATCAATCAATCAATTTTATTCATAAAGCCCAATATCACAAATCACAATTTGCCTCACAGGGCTTTACAGCATACGACATCCCTCTGTCCTTTGGACCCTCACAGAGGATAAGGAAAAACTCCCCAAAGAAAACCCTTTAACGGGGGAAAAAAACGGTAGAAACCTCAGGAAGAGCAACTGAGGAGGGATCCCTCTTCCAGGACGGACAGACGTGCAATAGATGTCGTACAGAACAGATCAACATAATAAATTAACAGTAAACCGTATGACACAATGAGACAGAGTGAGACAGAGACAGAGAGAGATGCAGGATAGACGGTAATGGCAGTAGCTTACAACAACATTAATGAAAGTAATAATATTATAATTAATAATAATATATTCAGTTCTTGATGATGGTGCAGACAGATCTATCCTGCTTCCCCAAGCTGTCCAGTGTTTGGGCCTCACAATGCAATCTGAAACCATCTCACTATGCACTGTGAGACAAAATATAGTGCAGGTGAATTGAGCGTCTGTATCCCTTGAAATCTCCCCCATTGACCAGCCAACTAAGAGACATGTCATCAATGGAGCATTCACTGCAGAGAATCTTGGATTGTCAGGGCACACATACCCTGTGAAGCAGCTGCAAGAGCAGTATCAACATCTACCATCCACCATCAGAGGTATTCCATTTCAGCCTATCGATCATGTGTGCCCTCTGGTCCTCATCGGCTCAGACTATGCCCATCTGATTATAGCCACGGAGCAAGTACTCAAGGGACCCCCTAGTGGCCCATTAGCAGTACATACCAGGTTAAGATGGGCTCTCCAAGGGCCAGCCAGCTTAATCCAAACCCAGCACACCTTCTCATTTGCTCTTACCTGCTTTAAAAGTGAAATGTTGAGGAATGTGGAAAGACTGGCAGATTGACACTCTGCCCTATGTGAGACAGTCATGAGGTCAAAACAAGACAAGTTAGCCCTTGATCTACTCCATTCCAAGACAATCAGAGTAGAAATAGATGGTGAAATGCGGTGTGCCACTCCACTGCTAAGAGCTCCCAACATTTCTGTTCTTAAAGCTCCTAAGAAAGCTGTCCTGCCCCGTCTCTGTGCTACAGAAAGACACCTGTCCAAGGACCCTGATTTGTCTGATAAATATCAAGATGAACTGAATAAGCTTGTGCTATGTCCAGAGGATCCCCAGGGAGAAGGAAGACCAACCACAGGAAATCTGGTATTTCCCACATCACATTGTTGAACATTGAAGATTGTATTTGACTGCTCCTTTTAATACATGGGACAGAACCTGAATAAATGTCTTCTGCCTTGCCCAACACTGGGTCCCTCTCTCCTTGGAGTTCTACTCAGGTTTAACCAACATGCCATAGCCATCTGTGGAGATATCAATGGTATGCTCCATCTGGTACACCTTTTGAATGACAACAAACCCCTACTGCGTTTTATATGAAGAAGGATGCAACTAGATCAGGAGCCCAGTGTTTATGAATGGCAAGTTTTGCCATTTGGAAGAACCAGCAGCCCATGTTCTGCCACCCATGCAGTCCACAAACATGTCCAAGATCATTGTGATGGAAATGAGGATGCCCTTCAGTCTGTCCAACATTGTTTTTATGTTGATAACTGTCTCCAAAGTGTTCCTTCCTCTCTTTAAGCCAAGTCCCTGATTGACAAAATGAGACCTTTGCTCGCTGATGGTGGGTTTGACATCAGAAAATCGGCTAGCAATAATCCAGCTGTCATACAACATCTTGCCCCAGATGCAAAATGTAAAACCTGTGAACTGAGGCTCTCAGAAAATGGTGACCCCAAAGAACTGACACTTGGCCTTCAATGGAACTTCCTCACAGACATGCTGAGTTACAAGAACGGGTTCATCACCTACCATCAATCTATAATGAGGAATATATATATATACATGTGCTGGCAAGTCAATACAATCCTGTGGGATATCTGATCCCTTTCACAACCCGTGCTAAGATCATTGTACAGGATTTATGGAAGAAAGAGAGAGAATGGGATGACATCATCAAAATGGACAGTTTGTTGGAGAAATGGAAGGCGTGGGAGTTGGAACTGCAAAATCTCCCCGACATTAACTTCCCTCACTGTTATTTGCCCCCCCTTTGCCAACACAGCTACCTTAGAGTCCTATATGCACGTATTCTGTGATGCCTTATAGCATGTATATGGTGCTGTGGCCTACCATTTAGAACCTTATATCCTCAACAGTATGAATACTTATGCAAATGTGATATTTCAGTTTTTTGTATTTTTAATACATTTGCAAAAATTTCTAACAACCTGTTTTTGCTTTGTCGTATTGTGTGTAGATTGATAAGGAAAAAGATTAATTTTATCTATTTTAAATTAAGTCTATAACGCAACAAAGTATGGTATGTAAGCTTTTGACCACAACTGTACATATTATTTGAATGTACTGAAAATGTATTTACATGAAACAGGTTTTATAGTATTAAGTGGAATGTGAACTGAATTGATTTAATTATTTCAAAAGGAAATACTGCACTTGGACACACAAATATGCATGCCATGTCATTGACATGAAAATAAAACATAAATTGATGAATGCAATAGTATCACTCACTGTTGGGAAAAGGCTGTCACGTTCGGCTAGATTAAACACAGATGAGTTTCTCAGCACTCGCATAGGGAACACTAACAGGCCATCCAACATTGATATTAGTGAACCTGAAGAAGCAAAAATTGAGAGTGAGCCATGCTTTTATGTTTTACTTTGCTTCAGGGATGGGCTGGCCATAGGGAGGTTCGGGGTATTCCCGAACGGCTGGTCTGTTTCAGGCCGAACCGGACGATGGTTGGAACATTTTTTTTACCCCATAAAACGCAGCCACGGTTGACCGCAGCAGCCTGCCCTCGCAGCCACAGGTGGCACAGAGTGGAACGTCAGACTGGGTCAATCTAATATTTTGCATATTAAGGGAGGATACAAGCGGCCCCTCCCAATTTGAGCTGATCCTGTTGTTTTCCTGTTTTAAAAAAAAAAAGAATAAAAGAAAGAGGAGCGGGGTAAATTAGCAAACATGCTAAAAAGAAAGAAGCTGGAAAAAGAGATGGGTGGAGCTGAAAAATTAAAGGCAAAAAAGAAAAAAAGGTTAGTGCAGGATGCAGCCAAATGCGCTAAATTGACAGAGCTTTTCCGTGGTGGAGGAGCTAAGGTCACCGTGGCTACAGTCAGCCAGGCCAGTGACGACACGTCCCGACAAACCCGACCGGACCCGCGGGTTCGGGCCAGGTTCTGGACGAAAACATATGCAAATGACTCGGGTTGAGTCAGGCCTCGGGCTTCCTTTTTTGTGTGTTCAGGGCACACAGAATATTAAAGGTAGCCTATCAGCAATGTTACACATGTATACGTGCATAAATCATTAATCAGCTTCATCAATTAAAAATAAAATCCATACTGGCTGACCAGAAAAGCACACAAATTTCTTTATTGCAAAAGAAAACATATTTCAAGAGAGAGTCTGTGTTCAAAGTTAAAAAGATAATATTTGAATATATAGGCTATACATCCTGTTTTCCTGTTCTGTTTCTACATTAATATATAGCCATTTTTACCAGCTCAAGAAAAATACATTAATTCACTTACAATGTGTGCGTGAGTGTGCGTGTGTGTGTGTGCGCGCGTGTGTGCCGCTTTTGTTATGTTGATTTGATGTGTTTTGATGAACACTGTGAATTCTTTGCAAAAGTGCTATAACGTTTATCATTGTTGCTGTTATTGTTATTATTAGCTGACAAGGCCAGTGTCAGTCGTGGAGTTGATGCAGAGGGACAGGATAATGCCAGTCATAGGACTGAGGAGGAGGACGAGACAGATGAGGAGGGACAGGAGATGGAAAAGAAGGAGGAGGAGGAGGAGGAGAAAGAGGAAGAGGAGGAAAGTGGAGCAGGAACCACCAAACCAATCTCCTCCTGTAAAAACTGTGCAATTCCAAATACAATCTACTGACTGATGCCTATCGTGTCATCGGACTAGCCTATAAGTTCCTGCTGACGCTGTCTTTCATTCAAGTGGCCTGTGAGAGGACTTTCTCTACACTCAAGTTTGTGAAGAACAGACTGAGGACCGCACTGACACTGGAGCATCTTGAGGCATTTATGCTAATGTCAACAGAGAAAGAGACCCTGATGACTTTAGACAACGATGCAGTCATAGACAGAGTCGCAGAGACCAGTGTACTGCTCAGACGCTTGCTGATGATGTGACTTAGGACAGTTTCCTGTTGTTGGGGGGTTTTGAGATGTTATAGGTCTGTATACCTTTGGAGGTTGGTTTCTGTTAAATATGTGCTTTGATTTTGATGATAAGCTGCTTGTTTTTTATTGCATATGTACTTCAATACACTCTACTGAATGACTACACTCTTAACAAGAATGTGTCAATATTAACACAACGTGTTGAATTTCTACACATCAATGAGTTGAATTTGGGACAACACATGTTATGTTAATTTTGACACATTCAGTGGGTTAATGTATCAACACAGTGACTGTGTCACATAGATTAACACAGATGTGTATAATGTGTAAGTACTAACACATTGATGTGTTGATACATAAAACCTATATTAACACATTCATGTGTTACTCAAAATTACACAGTGATCGAACGCAAGCTTGTGTTACTCTAAACAAATGGCAGAATACAATGGTAAGAAGGAAAATGCCACTTGGAATCATTTTGAAAAATTATTTATTTCAAGAAATATTTTTTAAACATTTTAAAACATTTAGTCAACATGTCTTGTTTCACTCATGAAACTTCAAAGTTTCTTTAAAAACCTTTTACCTAGCATTAAAACATTTGGTCAACAATTCATTTCATTTTCATTTTAAACATTAAAGTGAAAAGTCATAATCATTAACATCCACACTTGTGTCACAGTCAATGTACTCTTTAAAGTCAATGTTATAGCGAAGAAATCTTTCCAGCTGCACGGGGTGTGCAAACTCTGAATAACAGGCGTCCAACAGTTGTGAGGCACTGTTAACATGGAACAGTTTCTTGCACATTTCAGTGCCATCTTTATAGATTAAAACAAGGACCCTCTTTGGTGGTGGTCCAGGGTCCAGCGGTGGTCCAGGGTCATTTCCAGAGAGTTCCATTTTAGCTGCTGCATAAGAAAAAGAAAAATGTTTCAATACAATATTTAAGGACAACTTCAATTTTCTACAAATGATAAATGATATTTACAAAATAATTTTATTTGGAGCATACAGGGCATAGGCACTTTTTGCGGTTCCTATTTTGACATGTCATTGCAGAAAGTAATGAGCAATATTATGGACCTGCATGTGTTTATATTCTATACATAATCATCACTGTTAAAATAATAAAGGCACATGGTCAAAAGCCTTAAATATTAATCATTCCCATTTTATTTAAGGTAATTATTTCTTTATCTCATTTACTACATAACACACATTAATAATCGTGTCATTAATATTGTAATAAACTTACAAGTCTTTGGTTTGTAAAATCTGTCTAAGTCCAATATTTTGAAATTTTAAAAAAAATATATGGTCAAAATGTCTGGTGGAAATAATTCCCTCTAAGCACAATCTATCCTGAGTGGAGCACAATGCTTATCTTCGTCTTTAGTGTGTCAGCACTAAACGAGTGGTTTCCAGCCCGAATACACCTTTGTTTTGCCTGGTTAATACTCAAATAACAAACAAACATGTCTGTCTAACCATAAAACACAACTGACAGATGCCCAAATGACTTTACTTGCAGGTCCCGATTCATGTATCATTAAATGAATGTACTAAATAAATGTAATTTAAGAAAAAATACAAATGAAAACATGAATTAAGTTAACGTTACCGTAAGTCTCAATGGTTGCCCCCCTCCCCCCAACTCTGCAGTGAAGCAGAGCTTTGGAAAGCAGAGCTAGATGGTAAACAAACATGGCACCACACCGGTAAGGTAAGACAACACGTTTACATGTCGTTTTCTATATGTTCTCTGACATTTATCCTAACGATATGAGGCGGTCTTTGTGGAAAATAGCTTGTTTAGTGGACTAACTTTGCACTTGAAGTATGCCCGTTCACTTACGTTTTAACAGGTCTGACGCTACTATGCGCCCCGGCTGTATCTAGGCTAACGGCTAACATGCTAACTATTATTTTTATGTCACTAGTCACTTAAAACAAATTTAGGACGATAGGAGACAGGTTGAAATAAACCGAAATTTCCCTTTAAGTAAGACTTTCATACTGAGAACTGAGGCAGATAAGATACTGAGTATTCACTGTCAGTGTGATAAATCTCTAAATGATGCTGGTGACAGTTACTACTGATGGAGAACTACTGTTAGTTTGAGTGGAAGGCTGCTGCAGTGCAATTATACAGTGCAGCAGCATCAGACTGCTGTCTCTAACTAAATCTGAGACATCTTGAATTAATTTGGCTCTACAATGACTGAACAATCCACTGTGGTCATCAACAGACTACTTTTCATCAGTTTGCCCACACAAATACCTTTGAATGTGAACAGAGACCTGTTTTACCATTAATCAAATAAAATTGAGTAAGGTATTCACTGAGTCATTGTCAGTCTTAATCAGAAAACATTTTATTATAGCTGAGTGGAAATTCATTTTGTGTTCTGATTAAAGAAATAAATGCAGACATACCCTACAACTTAATACAGTGTACATCACATAGTATCAATGCTCTTTGACCTGACCTGAATGTTTTTTTGTTGTTGTTTTTCAGTTTCAGTTATTTATTGGGGGGACAATTTTGGCATTGGGGGGTGGGGGGGGGACGTGTCATGCATGCATAATTAGGCCTCAGTTGTCTGGGTGAAGTGCGCTGGTCTTGTCATACAAACAATATGGAGATATTTGCATCTTGAAAGCCAGACTACAAATGTGGACAGACAGGGAGAAACACACGCAAGCCTAAGACGTGGTAAGATACGATATTCCTCACTATATAAAGTGACTGATAACAAGATCTGTATAATGGATTGTAAAGAAATTGGTCAGGTTTTTATTTTGTAGACAATTGATCTGTATTTATAGCATGATGGGATGACAGCACAATGATGTGTGTGTTATCACTCGAAAGCTCCGGTCCTGCGCTGTGGTTCTGCTGTTTCACATGATATGTGTGGCTTCTCGCTGTGACGAACGGTCGCGGAGAAAATCCATAGAGAAGAACGGGTGTGAATTTGGATGCACTATGCGTCGTTACTTTATAACCTATATGGTTAAAAAGCCTCTTGGATCAGCTGGAAACGTTAGCCATGTTGATCTTGAATGTGACCGCTGCCCAGTGGCCCTGCCTCATGTGATGTCGGAATAATCGAAAAAATGAGTTTCTGACCGTAAAGCAATATTTCAGTGGAAACGGTTGACGACGTGTTTTTTAAACACTTTGAGTGATAAAATACAACTCATCTTCTTTGTAATGTCCATGTTGTCTCCACATTACGACTTAAACGCTCATGAACACACAATGAAGTAAGAACGACTTTCCGACATGGGAAATTGGACCATCCGAGTAGCACATGAATGATACTTGGTGGTTTATGTATGACGAAAACACGTTGGGGCAAGCCCTCCCGGAACCCATAGAGATTAGGTTAGTTCGAGATGAGCCAGGCCTGCGCAGATTCGATCACCGGCGATCGGCGCACAATGCATGCCGGTTAGTTTTGTGTCCGACTTCATCCCGACTTGCTCTGACGTATTACAAAAGTGGACGGCAATAAAACCGCGAGAGCGAGGCGGCCGCAGTTTTTAGAGCCAGTTGCTGCAGTTGCTCTCCACCAACTGCACCGCCTGGCTCTCACCTGATCTAACAGCTGACTCAACAATATGACGTTTTAGATAAACTTTTCTTTTTTGTTGAATTTCAGAGATTAAGATTGTATTTGTCTGATTTGAAGGTTTATTCTGTAATGGAAAACATGTTGTGTCACTGATGGTGAAGTTCAGTTGTCAGAGACTAAATGCATTCATCATAAACTATACAGAGTCTACTGTATATTAACACTGGACTTTTTTAATTATTGAAGTAGGCTATTTAGCAACACAGCGACTTGTGGTCAGTGGGATGTGAGGATTCTTAAAATAACATCTGTACAGATGTGAAGCCCTGACTGTATCTGACTGAGCCTTAATGAAAACTGTTGTCTTGTATTTTTTTTCCTCTGAAAATATGAACCTTATAATCAAACACAGTTTATTCAGCCTGTGTAAGGTTGATGGGACAGGTCAAACTGATATGATGCTGATTTACAGGAGAATTCATATCAAATGGAGGATAAACCATGAACATAAACTACAGATCACCTGTAAAGCATTTTAATAAATCAATCTAGGCTATCATAATTCAAACAACTGGAGACTGAAAACAAACTGATATATGGGTCTGATCACTTTTTTAATGAATTGACATCATTCCAGACAGGATGTAAGTGTGTCTGTGACTTCCTGTACGGACTGAATGCTGCTGGAAATTGTCGGGAAACTGTCCGACTTCACTGCAGCTTTTTGTCACCGCCCCCCGCTGCGGCCGCCTGCTCTCGTCTACTTTCCAGGCGAGGCGCAGTTCACCTCGAACGAGCCTATTGCATTGGAGTGCCTGCATTTAGAAAAAAAAGCCTTTTACATGAAAGTCTATGAGAGTGAATCTGGGAGATTTCCAGCCAGGCTGATATCGCCCCAAAGGGTTGGAATGCAACTTCACACTGCGGCTGATTGGATATTCAGAGGCAGGACCATAGGACGAGCTGTTTCAAGTTAAAATTATCAGAATAATTAATATATTGTGTGTATATATGACAATAATGATGATGATAATCATACATTTTATTATTATCATCATCTTTCTTTTCTTTTGTGGCTCAAGGAGGGGCGGCGCCTTATCGCCCTCTATTGGCCAGCCGCCACTGTAGATAGATATAGATCAGAGAAAAGCAATATCACAATATCACATAAAGAAAAGTAGCAAAAACAGAGCTTTTAATCATGAATTGAGAGTCTTACATGTTCCTTCTTCTCACAGGCAGTTCAAAAATTACTGTGCCTCATCATATGATCCATCTTCCCTGTTGAACCTTGACAAATCGCCTACTGTCCATCCCCCAAAAAGAGGTGACATTTTGTGAAGTATCCGTATGTGCCTGTCTGGTCTGTTAGTAATGTGCATAATTATGCAGCTAGTTGGTGGCAGGGATGGGTAATTAGCCAATAAAGTTAGCAAGTGCTAGCAGATTGCTTAACCACATACGTCTTGGAAGTGTGTGTTTGATAGTCTATGGCTGTATCACTTCATAGGCCTAGCCATTTTAAATTGGTAAAATATTATGGAAAGGTTTTGAAAATTCATTGTTAAAAATGTGTGGGAATCCTGACTTAAATTCTGCCTGCCTTACAGTAGCTATGAATCATTGCTGGGGATAGGGTAGTAAAAGATATACTACTAACGCATGAAAACACGAGATTTACAGGAAGCAGCTTAACATGTCTTCTTTCCTGCCTAAACCTAATTCCAAATAACCTGACTGCTTGTGAACACTGTCCGAAACTAATACCTGCCAAACGCCAAATCCAGGTACATTTTGCGTTTGGCGAGTAAATCTCTGCAGGCTATCCATCACAAAATGCGTGCATCTAATCTATGACTGCCTTGAGTACTCCCAGTTTTGTGACACTGTTCACAAAAAACATCAGTTGATCCACTGAACTATCACTTGCTGCCACTCTGCTGCTATTCTGAGTTACACCCATATGAAGGTAATGAAAAAAATAACAGGGAGGCCCCATAGTCTGAACCAAGATGGCAAACCCTTCATTGCCTCCCACATTGTTAGGGGATGTGCATTAGTTTCACTCCTTCACTCTTACCTTTCACAATAAAAGCCCTAGACATATATACACTGCATCATGCATCACTGCTCACTATGAAAAGTCTCTATGTCTCAGTTTATAACACAGTGCTGGCAGTGGATGAGTCCTCAGAGGAGGATGCTTCATTCTGATTGAGGAGGTGTTAAACTGGAGCTTTATGGACAGAGAAGCAGTGGCTTACTTAATAGCATACATACTCAAGAAATGAATATGGAGATGAGACAGTTCCTCAGTCTTATCATAGCTCCGGAAATGGATCTCTTCCAACATTTTTTTTATATTTGGAACTGCTGTGACCTTTTCTTAATCCGAACATTTTACTTCTCGGGCAGTGTCTCAGCTCACTCCTTCACACTGCTGACCAGATGCAAAATTCTTTTGTCTTTAAGGTCACATTAAATTGCTTCAGATTATGGAAAGAGCTGTCATGTTTTAGGCTTTCTTTAGTTTGCATGTTTTACAGAACCTGACCAGAAAACAGAAAGGAGTGCATGGTGTCCAGGTCTCTGCTTGCAGCCTGTTTAATGTGCTGATGTAAATGAGGGGTTTATGCGTGCTGTGGTGTCTTGCAGTGGCTTTGACATTTTGAGGCTTTTGGACGCTTGGCTAAGGCAATTTGCAGGGGGCATTGATATGCGTCCCTGTAGGAACCAGTGTGCAGTGAAAGGGATTAAGCAGCACCGCTGGCACTGTGAGCATCATGCTGTCCTTGTCCTTGTGGACTGAAGGAGCTTGCAGGATGCCTGCCTAATGTTAGCCTCCCTTGCAGCCTCCTCGACATACTTCATTTCACTTTATTTTGGCTGCTGCCTCAGCATCAGGGTGACACCAGAGTGTGCATTCACATCCACTGTCCATGACATTTTGTCTTGGGAGATAACATGAAGATTTCTTAGGCTCATTGTGCGGTGAGTGAAATTAGAAGTAAGTGGAGACACTTCTTTTCTCAGTAATTTCACTGCTTTCTCTTTTGATTTAAAGGAATATTTCACCCAGAAATGACCATTCAGTTAGTTATGTTGTGTTACCTTGAATTCCTGAAGAAAACACTTTATCTTGCATGCATCTGCTAAACAAAGAATCCACAAATGGCAAACATCTTGATTTGATGTATTTGATAATAACATAAAAATGGCCAGTTTTGGATCTTCTCCTTGCTGTTTGTATTTGCTGCTTATCCCGAGTGGCCTTAAATTTTGTCTTAGAATTTATCCAACAACACTTGTTGTATGTGGTGTCCTATCTGACTCCCAGTATGGTCACTAGTGAAAGAGCTGGAAGGGCCTCCAGTCATCATCCCGCCTGTAAATATGCCAATAAAAACACACTGAGACAAAGAATGAGCCACGGCACAGCTACAGACTCTTAGCAGCTAAGCCAGCAGCACACACATCCTCCGAACCAGGGAACAAGAGCTGCTGCACCGCTATAGCCTCATGTTCAGCGGGTAATGTTAGCACAAAGCACAGACCCACAGTGAGCAATGAGCAGTGACCAGGTAGCTGATTCGGGCTGAAAGACTGAAAGGTTTGTTTGTGTTTGCTGTTTATCTTGTGTTTATATGATGGTGGCATTTAGAGATGTTCATTCAAGTATTTATTAGACTGAAAGAGCTCAGAGAGCTCATGGAATGTAGCAGTCTCACCGCTGACACACAGTGGGTGACAGAGACAACGCTACGCACTCTAATGTCAGTAGTGATGTAGTAATTTTCTAGGCCCTTTTACTGTTATTAAACAGTATGACATTTTTTGGTGGGCGGGCCTTAGCTGGAGGCAAAACAGTTCTCCACAGACATTAGCTAGCGCTTGCCAGCAAGTTCTGTTGGCTTGTCTTAGACAATGTAGGAAGATGATGCAATTGTTGCATCAGAAATACTCATTCTGAGTACTGTGTAAAAACTTTGTAAATTCAGAGCCCTGTCGGAATGTACTGTTCAGCTTTCCAGGTAGAGGCTGACATGTTTTTCAGGAGTCCTACGGGTCACGTGATTCCCGTGGGATTCCCACAGGATGGGAATCATTTCACTATTCGTCACGTGATTGGGACGGGATGGGAAAAAAAGTCAACGGGAGCGGGCAGGACTGGGAATCATAATTAGGCCTGTCGCGATATGTGATAAGTCGGTTAATTGCACGGTAAATTAAAAGGGATTAATTGCCATATTCATGCGTGTTTGTTTTCCTCGTCTCTCTCCACCAAAGAGACTGGACGAAAAGAGCGTTCACTGCCGTGCATCGTCTGGCAGCCAAGTGAGTTGGTTCATTAGCGTAATGAACGGAGGGAAAGCTCTTGTCATCGAGTGTCTTTGTCTCTGTGGGGGAGGCGGGGCTATGGGCTACACACACAGACACACACACACAGTGCGATCTTCGTGAGGGGGAGACGAGGCGGAGAAAAAAACAGGGAGTTGAGCGTAAGAGAAAGACAGGGAACTTGTTCCTAAACCAAATGCCACGGCCCCTGTGTGGGAGTGTTTTGGATTTAAACCAAATGACAGAGGGCAGCCCAGTAATTTGGTCAGTATGCCGGCAAAAAGAGCGAATACAACCAACTTAACTGCACACCTGAGAGTGAGAGACTGAGAATATTTTTTGTTTTTATTTATATATTTCGATATTTTTATGTGTTGTTTCAGATATTTAAATTTTCTTTTTTGCATTCCTAAATATTCTTGTTAAATAAATGTTTATTTCTCTTTAAAAGGGTGTACTTGCATCAATATGCCTTTATTATCATTATATAAGTTTAAAAAATGGTCTAAAGACAGCAAAATTACAACAATCATAAAAATGGTCTTAAAAGCACAATATTATGCTTATCGCAATAATTTCTGACACAATTAATCGCCCAGCAAAATTTGTTATCGTGACAGGCCTAATCATAATAACAATAGTCAAGTTTTTATAAAGTAGTTGAAACTAGCTCCACCTCCAGCAGCTACAACAGTAACATGCTGCTCTAACACTGATGCTTCAGTATTAATAATCTAATGATGTCATATATAATAATATCAGTCAGAGGAACCAAACACTACTTTTACTGCAATACTTTAACTACATTTTTCTCTCTCAGAACTGGTTCTTATGACATGTTGTCTGACCACATCAGAAATCAAATGTGTTTATCATTCTGAACAGCTTCAATGTGGAGTGAATGTTAAAATAATTAGGCAATAAACATCAAAACACAAAAAACATTAGATGTCATATTTGGGTTTATATTCAGCTAAGGTAGGCATTGTGTGATCCATGTACTGTATTTTTTTTTTTTTTTACTGTAACTGAAACACAACACAACACGGGAGCGGGATGGGACAGGAGCCATTCTTGTGGGATTGGGATGGGACGGAATTTAGTTTTTTCTTTTTCATGGGATTGGGACAGGATGGGATTATTTTTGTGGGAGTGGGATGGGACAGGACTGAAAATCCACTCCCGTGTCACCCTCTAATCCAGAGCACCGCACTCTCAGAGTGGCAGAGCACTCTCTAGGCACTCTGCCTATACCAATACCGTAAGTGTTACTTGAAAAAGTAAACACTGACCAACAGGATTAGACTGGCCGACCCGTATGCTCTCACTCAGTGGATGGATGATTTGACAGGATTGCCAAAGGTGGGATGGTTGGCTTTGTGGTTGATTACTATGCCAGTCTTACAAAGGTGGACGACACTTGAACGGTTTCCTCCATTTTGTTTTACTATCAAAGCTAACGTTAGCTAATGCGCTAAAAAGTTACCGTTACTGAGAAATTCCCTTAATACCTCCCCAGTTTCTGATTAGGTGGACATGAGAACCCTTAATACACATAACGTTTTCATCTTTAAGTAGGCAATGATGACATTTAAGTGTTCAGCAGTAGGACTCAACATATTTTTATGCATTTTCAGACAGTGTCTTTTCAGTTGACGTCCTTTTCTGTAGAGCAGCTAATTCATGCTGCATTTTGAATTGTGCATATCGTGCCTGTGTGTATTCACTGAGTTCATCACAAAGAGTGACCCTGCTGCCAGTGACATATTGTACTTGTTGGGACGTCAAAAATAGCCCAGAGACTCTGCTCTGCTCCTGCAGAACAGAGACAGCATGCAAGGAAACGGAGGAGGAGTGGAAAGAGAAAGAACACGACAGCTACGGAACACAAAAAGCCAAAGTGCAAATCATCTAAGACAGTAAAGGGGAAGAGAATAAAAAACACTGCACATGATAAATGGAGCAGAAGGAAAAAGGCAGAGCAGTAGTAGAAGTTTGGTGAGATATGGGATACTGCTAACCCAAGACGTGTGTGTGTGTGTGTGTGGGTGTGTGTGTGTGTGTGTGTGTGTGTGTGTATGTATGTGTGTGTGTGTGTGTGTGTGTGTGTGTGTGTTCACCTCGACTCCTGCCTTGGTTTAGTTTGACCTGATTTAGTTTACTCTGTGCCTGAAGGCCAGTTTCAGAGAGGGGAAGAGTCGCTCTCTAAGTGCCATTTTGTCACATATTGGATGTCATACCAAAGCACAGATGTGAGATCTCTCCCTCCTCTCCGCTGTGTGTTGATGCATGTTGATATGTGCATGTACCTCATGCACTTGGAAATGTAAGGGGGAATAGAATAGCAAGTCATAAATTAATGGGAAACTGTTAAGAGGCATTCTTTTATATTGTGTACTCAAGTTTGCTATGTGACTGTTGTGTGACTGCTGTTAACTGAGGGGCAGTATTTTGTGTTCACCACAGTTTTTATTTAGGCCATGCCCAGTCATGTTCTGTCAGAGGTCGGAGTTCATTCCCTCCGTGACTGAAGAAAATATGAGGTCTTCAATAAATATGCTGTACAGGCTAAAGATTATTATTGCCTCCGTCAGATTATTCAGCGCTGGTGAGGCTGCGGATCTCAACAGAAACCTTTGTTGTTAGTAAAGCTAGCCCTCAGATGGGTTTTTAGAACACCAGTTGTCTGGCGTTTGCAGGCAGCTGCTTGCGGTTAACTGTTTGATTTAGAATGTGTAAATGACTCACTTGTTCTCTCAGTATGCAGATGAGTAGAGCTGAGAGCAATACTCGTGTTCTTTTCTCTGTGCCTCCTCACAGTGTAATTTGTCTTGACATATCCTGGGAGGGTGACAGGGGATGTAAGGTTAGGAAAATGTCTCATTTGTTTGCCAAGGTAAACAACCACTATTCCCAAAGATGAGAGCTCAAACCTGCTCTCGTGAATCACTGCATTGTATTGCTTACAGAAGGAGCACTGCAGCATTATAGGCTTGACTATTGATTAGTTCTTAACCTTATGTTTTTTTCTTCTTTTCCCTCCCTTGCTTTTTCCTCACCTACCCTGTCCTATCCTCCTCCTCTTCTCCCTTTCTTAAGTTGTTTCCTGGTGGCGGATGTCTCGACGCCTCCCTCTGAGGTCGGAGGCCAGTTGGCATTGGGAGGTAGGTCCGCAGCAGCAGTGATGCGGGCCTCAGTGGCAGGTTGCAGGATGAGCGTGGGAGCACTCCTCAATGGGCTGCTGGTCTCTGTAGTTGCAGCTCTGCTTTGGAAGTATTCCAAGCTCAGTGAGCACGCTGCCCTGCTGGAGGAAGAGCTGCATATGACACGACAGTCCCAGGAGCTCTCACAGGCCCGCATCGACTACCATGTTGCCCTGCAGGCTCTTCAGGAACACGGCACCCGCATGGTCTGCACTGGCAAGATGCACACCGACCGTATCTGCCGCTTTGACTACCTCTGCTACTGCTCCGAGGCAGAGGAGTTTGTGTTCTTTCACTCCAATTCCTCTGTCATGTTGCCAAACCTGGGTTCAAGGCGCTTCCAACCTGCCCTGCTGGACTTGTCCTCAGTAGAGGATCACAACACTCAGTACTTCAACTTTTTAGAGCTCCCTGTTGCTGCATTAAAGTTTATGCCTAAGCCTGTGTTTGTACCAGATGTGACACTGATCCTAAACCGGTTTAATCCAGACAACCTAATGCATGTGTTTCATGATGACCTGATCCCGGCCTTCTACACTATGAAACAGTATTCAGACTTAGATGATGAGGCACGTTTAGTTTTTATGGAGGGCTGGGGTGAAGGCCCACACTTTGACCTCTACCGACTTCTCAGCAGCAAGCAGCCACTACTTAAAGATCAGCTTAGGAACTTTGGCAAGCTCATGTGTTTTACAAAATCTTATGTTGGCTTGTCCAAGATGACAACCTGGTACCAGTACGGTTTTGTTCAACCACAGGGGCCCAAAGCCAACATGTTGGTCTCAGGACATGAGATCCGGCAGTTTGCCAGGGCTCTGATGGAGAAAATGAACATCACAAGGGTGGAGGAGGTGGAGAGGGATGGAGGGAGTGCTGAAGATGAGAAAGAGAAAAAGGATGAATACATTGTTGTGTTCAGTCGTTCAACAACAAGGCTGATACTGAATGAAGCAGAGCTAATCATGGTGCTGGCCCAGGAGTTCCAGATGAGAGTGGTCACAGTGTCCCTGGAAGAACAGTCTTTCCCCAGTATTGTCCAGGTGATCAGTGGTGCTTCTGTGTTAGTCAGTATGCATGGAGCTCAGCTTATCACCTCACTCTTCCTCCCCAGAGGAGCTGTTGTGGTGGAGCTATTCCCCTTTGCTGTGAACCCAGAGCAGTACACCCCATATAAAACCCTTGCCACCCTTCCAGGCATGGACCTTCACTATATCTCCTGGAGGAACACTAAGGAGGAGAACACCATCACCCACCCAGACAGACCCTGGGAACAAGGGGGCATTGCTCACCTGGAGAAGGAGGAGCAAGAGCGAATTCTAGCGAGCAAAGATGTCCCCAGGCACCTGTGCTGCCGCAACCCAGAGTGGCTCTTCCGAATCTACCAGGACACTTTGGTGGACATCCCTTCTTTCCTGGAAGTCCTTAAAGAGGGCGTGAAGATGAAGTCCAGCATAAAGAAATCAAAGCCAGCTAGCACAGTCCACCCGGGCCGCGTCAGAGAACCCCAGTGTCAAACCTCAGTACAAACCACTAACGAGGCCAAGCTCACTGTCTCCTGGCAGATTCCGTGGAATCTGAAATACCTGAAGGTGAGAGAGGTGAAGTACGAGGTGTGGATCCAGGAGCAGGGAGAGAACACCTACATGCCTTATATCCTTCCCCAGCAGAACTACACATTTTCAGAGAACATTAAGCCCTTCACCACCTACCTGGTGTGGGTCAGGTGTATTTTCAACAAGAACCTCTTGGGCCCCTTTGCGGATGTTCTTATGTGCAGGACCTAGAACAAACATCTTGCCAGTTCGTTGCTGTGGAATTTTTCACAAAGGTTGAGTCATGCTTGCACAATATGAAAACAGGCAGCTGAACTCTTGGACAGTATTGTGTCCTCAGCAAGCGCAGGCAACATAGGAACTTCTGGAAGAACTGTTAAAGATTTGAAGCACAGGGTCAGAACTCAATGGCAACAGCCATTAATCAAAGGAAAATATATTTCCTGTACCTATGAAAGAAAGAACACTGTCTCTACTGAAAACACCAGAATTCAAATTATGAGATTTATATATGTGCAAATAATATATAACGTGATTTTTAGTATTAGTCAAAACACTGGTTCTTTACCTTTTACAGTATGCAATATAGCTTTTCTGTGGAGAGCAAGAAAGATTTTAGAACAGCAGATTTTTAATGTTTTCTGATTTGTCCAATGTCTACTGTGTGTGTGATACCTGTGTGGCTTAGTTTTCCTTCCAATTGTATAATTACAAACACCATTATTTACAGAACCTAGCCAAAACCACAACAGCATTTTCTGTCACTCATGCCATATTAAGCCCCATTTCCACCAAGCAGTCTGGTATGGTTCAGTTCAGTTCAGTACACATGTTTTCTGTTTCCCCTGTGAAAAGTTGTGGATGGTACCAATGGGACCATTCCATACGGTCTCCATTTTTGGTCACCCCTCTGTTGGGGCACCTAGCACACTGATCTGGTACTAAAAGGTGGAGCTAGAAACACTGCAGAGGATGGTCACTCTTGCTCAGGGCTGAGTGGTGACTGGTTTTGAAGCTGTTCATACTGTGGAAAGTTTTACGTGTATTAGTAAACTGTAACTCTAAAGTGAAAGGATGTTCTGCTGCCTCTGGCAGCAGCTGTAGAAAAAAATAACTTAATTCACAGGGCTGACTGCTGGCAACTTTTAAGGTGGAACATTTAGGCCTACTTGTAATGTTATTCAATGCATGAGTCGACGTGAATCCATCAACACAACTTAAATCTCAATATGACAACTTTGACCATTCTATTAGTTTTTATTGTCTCTCTTTGATGACATACACTTTTAATCCCGAGTAAATCTTCAAGTATTTAAAAATATATTTTTATGTCAATGGGATATGTGACCTGCATATATTTAATACTCACTTGGAGAAAAAAAAAAAGCGCTGCAAAGCATTGTTCCTCTGGGCTATGGCCCAGAGGAACAAGAGGAACAAAGAGGCAAGCACCCCTGTGCTTGCCTGAGGACTAAATACACAAACCTGCTTTTTTAAATATCCCATGGAGAGAGACTCTCACTGCAGCCTGTTCTATTTTGTTCTGAAAATGTTGGTGTGCAACCTCATTCTGTGGACGATAAATAAATGCAGACTTCCATCTGTGTCACCAGTGATGAGGAAATACAGTGAGTGCTGGATGGAGCAGTGAGTGTCAAAAACCTCGCCCACATTCAAGAGTACTGTTTGAGGTCGAAACACTTCACGGACCTAGGGTCTAGGTAACATGTCTGTGTTACTTTTGGTTCCCACGGTACCATGCTGAAAGTGTTTGGTGGAAACAGGGCTTTACTTTACTATGCTCGAGTACTCTTTGACCTAATTGATTTATACAGCTTTAAACCTTGACTCAGAAGATATTGTCAAGGATTTGTGTAAAAGAAGTATCAAGCAAAGGTTTTCATGAAGGCCACTGTAATTAATGTTTTGACCCTAAAAGCAAAGATATGTGCAATTTTAATGTCATGGAGCCTTGTTTGAATTCTTTAATAGCACCATTATCAGATTGTGTCCTTACACGAAATAAATGTAACAACACGTGTTTGTGTTTCCCCAGCCACAAGTCATTTACATCCGTTTTACTGCATAAATAAATAATATTCTCCAACTGGAACCAATTACAACTACAGTAATTAGAATTTCTGTGCAGAGGGAATCTTTTCTGTCAGGCTATAATCAGTGTAGCAGCAGTATGCTGTTGGACAGCTGGATTTTACTGCATTTTCATCAAGATAACAAGGAATGTTATTACCCTATTTAAACCTCTGTTAATTAAAATTACATTCCCAGCTACATGTCTCTCAACTTGTCTCAAAGAATGTTGAATTCCAGATTGAAACAACAGACATCTAAAGCTGGCTGCTGATTTTTTTTTCTCATAACATTTTTTGAATAAAGTGCTGCTCATTGGTAGCTAGACTGCAAAAATGTATTAGTTTGTAAAACACTTGAACTGGAGGCGTTAGTTTGTAGTAGTGGAGCAAGACATGGTTTATGGAATGGCACAAATGAAACAAAACACTGCCAGCAACATATTTTGTGATATTGTGCCATTGTTATGACAATGTCATGGACTTTCTACAGTGTACTATGAGCAATCCTCTAAACATGATATTGCCTCTTTGTAATGTTTGACTGCTGGCCACTATGAAGATCATTTCCTCATCCCTCTCATATTCCTTTCTTCAGCTATTCACTTAACTGATATTTTTTTTCTCAGAGGCAGTTTTGTTTTTCAGTGCACGTTTAAGAGATTATTTGAAACCATTGTTGTTTGTGCAGGATGTGATGGTTTCAGTATAAATGTGTTTGTATTGTTAGATTTGTGTGTGCCCCTGTCCCACCTCAGTGAAGACATCATACTGTACATGCTATGTGAAATGAGAGAGTACAAGTCTCTGTTTTCTACTTTAGCAAATCACTGGAGTTTCTTTTTCAGTAACTGTGATTGAATAAAGAAGCTGATTTCTTACAATAGCTGTTTTGTTTCAGCAGTTTCTATCACTAAAACAATTTGAACAATGCTCGCTTAACCCAAGACAATATATTCAGTGGAAGAAAAAGGGCAAATAAAAATAAATAAGCTGTTTATATTTTTTGTTTCCAGCAAATGTGTCAGTTGGAAGAAAAAAACATTTCTTGTATTATTATTTAAACCCTTTGAACTCCACAGATGCGGTCCATCGGTGCATATGTTGGTAGTTTTGCTTATTGTGATGTCATTTCTTGGAGTATATTTAAATGTCTCTAAAGTCTGTACAACATAAGCTAAAAGATTATGTAAGTCAATAAACCATAATAATAAACGTTTTGAAATTATGTAATGAATTAAAAAAATTGACATGTTTTTTGATCAATTTAAAAAGAGTACATATCAATCAATCAATCAATCAATCAATCAATTTTATTTATAAAGCCCAATATCACAAATCACAATTTGCCTCACAGGGCTTTACAGCATACAACATCCCTCTGTCCTTTGGACCCTCACAGCTGGAAAAACTCAACTNTCCAGGACGGACAGACGTGCAATAGATGTCGTACAGAACAGATCAGCAGAGAGAGAGAGAGAGAGAGAGAGATGCAGGTAATGACAGTAGCTTACAACAACATTATTGAAAGTAATAATATTATAGTTCTGGTTACTGTGGTATAATATGTTGAAAGTATGTATTAATATCTGGCAGTATACATGTGTGACAATAGTCATATGTGTATAATACATATTGGTCCAAAAGATTTCTAAATGTAGAACCATGATCAAAATGTTTCTTAACATTTATTGTTATTTATTTGAACTATGAACATTTTTTAGTTTTTGAAATATGCTCATTTTTATTAGCAGAGTGCAAAGCCGTTTTGATAGTTTCATCTGCAGTAGAAATATTTCCCCAGTGCATACATTTGCATTTTAGGTATTTTATATCCCAGAAATCTGTACAACCTCAAAGCTAAGAAGTTATGTAAGTCATAAACTATAATATAGTCCAGTATGTTTTGTTTTTTTTGTTCAAAATTTTTGGGAATTTGATAAACTATACATTTTTGGAATTGTTAGAATCAAATCAAATCAAATCAACTTTATTTATATGGCACTTTCCATACAACAGTAACACAAAGTGCCTCACAGAGGTTAAAAACAACAAAGATCCAAAACAGAAAACAAAAAGAAAAGAGAAAACCCAACCCTTCCACCCCACATAGAGATACGTAAATATACATATATGCACACACACACACACACGGCACCCCCATCGGGAGACCAGGAACAACTCTCAGTGTGGTAGGCCCCCATGAGGAAACATGAGGAATATGAAAACTAATGTTTTCATTTTTTTTTTTTTCAAACTATTGCGGCCATTTTGGATTTTAAAAATGGTGAATGTTCAAAATGCCTTTTAAAAAAAAAAAAAGTCAGGTTCCAAGCTATGCTGTTGTTTACTTTTATGGCTAAATATACATTTTGTTTACTCAGATATTCACATAAACTAAGAACAGTCACTTGGATATGCAGTAATTGAATTTGATGGTCAAAGTCAAGGTCACTTTGACCTCATAAAACATGTTTTTGGCCATACCTCAAGAATCCATATGCTAACATTTTACACAAATGTCTAATAGGATAAAATGATGAAGTAGTATCATTTCATATCTAAAAGGTCAAAGGTCAGCTTCACTGTGACATCATAATGTTCTGCGTAAAACACTTTTCTGGCCATTATTCAGTGTCATATCTTAGGCACAGAAGGGGAGACATTTTGTGAGATACTGAATAAGTGACTCTAATCTTGAAACTGTGCTGGTTGTATAGATCTTCTGTGTGTGAAGCAGACATGGATGTGCGGAGGCATGCAACGACAGGGCAGTAATTATAGTTTTAGTGACTGCCTGTCAACTTGAAATGTCATTCCTAATCTTAATGTATCACTCTGATCTTAATCCTGGTTTTTAGAATTGAGTCCTCATCATTCTCACACTGTTAATTGCAACAGCTAAGGTCAGCGCATTGTAAGTCTCTTGACCTACAGGAACATCTTTGTGTTGACAACATCCTGTGCAGTGGCATCTCACC
Source organism: Epinephelus moara (assembly GCF_006386435.1). Classification (NCBI taxonomy): domain Eukaryota; kingdom Metazoa; phylum Chordata; class Actinopteri; order Perciformes; family Serranidae; genus Epinephelus; species Epinephelus moara. Next base: position 1,024,246 of record NC_065511.1, read on the forward strand.
ATTTCAATGATGGCCTGAAGAGCTGGTAGTACATCAGTGGTGGTGGGTCTCAACTGGCCTTTATCATCCATGTAGTAGCCATTTTGCAGAGGAACGCTTGTCTGGCCCCAAACTCGAGCTTGCACATGTAGTTCCCCCATCAACCACCAATAAGCTGTTTCAACGCATCCTCTGTAGGTGGTAGCTTGTTACTCTCTGCCTTATATTTGTCAAAATGTGCCATTTCAGCTTTGGAATGTTTCTTATTGTGATTTCTTTTGAGTAATAGGAAGCACACACAAACCTAGTCAAGTGTTTCTGTTGTTCCTCTGTTACTCTTAAATTATCTGAAAGCATCCTCAGAGGATCAAAGATGTCATCCTCAGCTTCGAGGAAGATCTTCACCCATGTTGCATTATACCTAGTTAACACTACAACTCAAGCCCTGATTTGACACTGATTTAAAATAATTTAAAATAATTTCAGGAGCTCCCCACCAGAGGCCCCAGATAAGACGCAAGTCAGTGATGGCTCCACACTCTGGACTACTACTTGAAGATTTACTTAAAAAACTGGTTCTCAAATGCTAACTTTCCAAAAAAGTGAGCCGAGACAATCTCATTTAAATGTTATTAAGGCATAATTGCATAATTAAGGGCGTGGACACTTTGACTAACAGGCTGTCTGCTCGGCGTCACCACAGGCCACTCAACTTAATCTCTATGCTGTGTTTAAGGTGTCGGAGCCGGCTGGTCGGAGCCTAGTAGAGGTTTTTTTGTACACATACTGGACAAATAATAAGACTTGCTGTGCAGAGAATTGTACCAACTAACCGTCCAAGACACCAGTGAGGTTTTGGTGAGTGACATTCAGTTAAAATTTTATTTATATGTTGGCCGTCTGTGTGAGGTTAGAAGATTTAAAGCTCTACCACGTTAACAATACTTAGCTAAAGTTATTCTATGTAAGCGATACACTTGCCATACGGGCAATGTAACGTGAAGGTAACGTTAATGCTAGACTTGGATATTAACAGTTATGTTATGTTGCGTATGTAACTTGAAAATATTTTATAATGTATATAAAATATAACGTTTCAGCATGGTTCCAGAAATACCTTAATTCTACCTAGATGTTGCATTGGAGTTGGTTATTGAGGCTGTATGGCAGGTTAACTTTAAAGGGGCAAAAAGCGAAATCGTTTCACCGCTAGGTTTGCTGCTGTGCACTGCCTGTAGACCAAAACAAAGTGTGTCATGAGCCACACCTCCCGCTACCTCTGCTCTCCACCCCCCACCCCCACTCGCCTTGTTACCTATCTGCGTAGCAGAGCACCGCAGCACCTCCATGGACTATTACATCCAGACGGTTCTGGTGTTTCCGCCACAGGCTCCACTTCACCCAGCTTCACTCAGCTGCCCGATAAACCCGCTGCTTCTTCCCACTTTAACCTGAATACCAAACCAGGGTTCGGTGCTCCGGTTGGATCCAAACGGAGAGCCGGGGCTAGCTGGGAAGCTAGTGCAGGCTAACTGGTTGTGCTTCCCTCCGGTCATGCTCCCAGCTAGCTCCGGATCTGTCAGGCAGCTGAGTGAAGTGGAGCCTGAGGAGGAAGCACTGGTTAGCCCCGGTTTCACTACAGGCAGATTCACTCGCTACAGGGGCGAGGGAATAAAACCTAAACAGCCAACTTAGTTTGGCTTAGTTTAGCAGTTAGCAATATCTTTTACTCACTCTCGGTCTCTGCTGTGTTTAGCTATTCCCCTGCCTACTTCAATGATGATGGTACATGTAATAAATGTAATATATTTGCTGAGATGGAGGCGAGGCTCAGTGACTAGAAGAGCTGGTAGAAGTGCTCCATAGTTACTCCAGTAGCCGATGGCAGCCGACTAGTGCTAACTGCTAACGCTCCCGGGAGCTAACGCTAACATTCCTACTCTTCTCCGTGAGCCTGTGAGCCTGGCGGGCTCACTACTCTTCCTACGCTTCCTACTCTTCCTCCGGCTCACGGAGAAGAGTTAGCGTTAGCTCCCGGAGTTAGCACTAGTTGGCTGCAACCAGCTATTGGAGTAACTTACAGCTATGGAGCGCTTCTATCAGCTCTTCTAGTCACTGAGCCTCGCCTCCATCTCAGCAAGTATATCACATTTATTACAGGTACCATCATGCCATCTGCCATTGCTCACTGGCTGTAGCCTTTTATAGGGAGGGAGGGCCAAGGGCTCCGAGAGGAGGGAGGAGGCCGATTCACATGATAGTTTCACTTCATACTGTAAGTCCATACAAGGTATTTAGTCTTCAGCTGCAGCAGATATTCATTCACCTATCCAGTCAAGGTGGTATATGTATATTATTCATTGTGATCCGCCATTTCTTAACAAAGGTGTTTGTCTTTTACTGTAATTCAAAAGGTATCCTGACTGTGAAACCTGAATGACCGGTGCCAACAGAAGGAAGACCTCATGTATGGAGCGATGTATTTGGTGCCATTCTTCTGGACTGTGGAGAAGAGAGACTGCATGGGTGACATCCTGAGTTTTCAAATGGTTTATGATTATGATGCCAGAAACCACTTAAGGTTCAACTTCCTCTGACAAATTTTACCAGTTTGTTTTTGTATGTCCTTAGTATTCAGAGATTCAGTTTCTCAACTTTGACTTATTTTCTGCTGATGTTAGATAGCTGATAGTGTAGTTACATTTGAATTTTAATGTTTTAACATTTTTTTAAGATTAAACTGTAATTGAGTTATGAATAAAAGATGGCACGGTCACCACCTACACTGATATTTCCTAATTTGACGTGAAAAGGATCTTCATTAGGAAACAGCTGGCAATGGCAAACCAGAAGTGCACCCAGGAGCAAAATGTGACTCCTGCAATAGATGTGTACTGAGTATTCATTAGGCATACAAACATTTTAATTTCAAAGCAGTTGGGTTTAGTAATTCATACCACATTCCCTTGTATGTTTTTTTCATTTGATAGAGACCTACAAGATGTCAGCGTGGTACAGCAATGTACATTAGTTTAATAAATAACTACAGTTATTATGATTGTTTAATGCCTTTCTGATTTCTGATGATATCCACCTGTGATTAAACAGTACTGAGTGCATTTTTCAGTAACTATAGAACACTGTTGTCTGGTTTATTTCAGATTTACCATATGCCTCATAGTTAATCTAATAGGACACTTTGGTTAATTAGTGTTTTCAGTGTCATACTGTAATAAATGTCAGAAAAATACATCAGAAAACACAAACTGTAATATTATTATATATAATATAATGTTGTTTTAGCCTTCATTGTCAAATGTTCAAGGATGGCAACATTTGTTCTATCATATATGTTGTTAATTAAAGCTAATATAGAAATAGCGTTGTAATAATTACAAATTCTAGCAAAGCCATCAGTGTGTTAATGCATTATTACAATACTGTATGCTGACCATTGCTTCGACCAGATATACTCATATATACTTATGGTGTATATCATATACACCATAAAACCATTAAAGGTAGGATCTGGAGGATTTTCAAACAAAACAAAATATAGACATATACAAATTAAATCTACTCGTGTGGTGGTGACTCTGTTTGCAGAGCTCCTGCCCTTTAACTGTATTTTGATATTTTTGTGAGCTCGGACCGCTTCTGGGCGGAGATTTCCCCAGCCAATGAGAGAGTGCAGGTGCCGTGCCCGAGCGTGTCCGAGTGTGCACCAGCGCGAGCCTTGCCTGAACCTCTTCTGTGAATCTTTCTTCCGTAACTCCGGGCTCCGTACACCCGGGAGAGTTGAGCCTGATAGGAGGGGCCGGATTTGAATGTGTTTTTACAAACAGCAACTGGAAAATCCTCCAGACCCTACCTTTAACAAACTTAGGACACAATCTTCATTAATACCTTTATTACAAAATTGAAAACGGCTTTACTAATTCAGGTTAGTAACAGCAATGAAAGATTCAACCTCAACAGTAATAATAATAATAATTATTATTATTATTCCCCTTCTCTTCTTATTTCTCCTCCTTACCTTTTTTTCCCCTCCTTTCTTCTCTTACCTGTTAATAAGCCCGGAGCTCTGCTGTCGCTCTGAAATAGTTTGTGAGCTCCACTAGTAAACTACTGAAATCTTTTTACTTGGCCTCCTTGTGTAATTTAATTGAGTACCATGCAGTGTTGGGCAACTTACTTTCAAATTATAATATATTACATATTACTAGTTACTTTATGTATTTAAGTAATGAGTTGCTTTACAATCTTACACTCTGTGTAGAGTAATAAGTTACTTACTACACTACTTTTGTGGTACTTTGACCAAAATGAGCTCAGAAGAATTAATGTTGATTTTAAATGGATGGGGGTCATGTTGTTTCACAGCAGGTAATCAAAGCACAGAAGCTCCAGTTTTTTACAGTTTATTTCAAATCCAGTTTATTCAATTCTGCGCAGGTCTGACCCATTCATGCATTCACGCATTCACATACAGTAGTAACCACTTTAGATTAAAATCCCCTGCTTAAATGAATAATAATGTGAGGATGAAGAACGATTAAATAACCTAAACTTTTTTTTTTTTTTTTTTAAATATGTTTTTGGGCATTTTTGCCTTTAATGGATAGGACAGCTAAGTGTGAAAGGGGGAGAGAGAGGGGGATGACATGCAGCAAAGGGCCACAGGCTGGACTCGAACCTGTCAGTGTGAACAGCCCAATCACTTAACACGGGCACGCGGACAGTGGAAAATCAGAACGCTTCGCAGTGCTTCCACATCCAGTGTGAACCTGGCATTAGGGCACAAAGGCAGAACAGGATACACTGTAGATGTTGCAGGTATATGAATGGAAACACACTGAACATGGTAACGCACAGTACAGCATGACCCAGATGTTCCGATCACTGACACCGTTCTATAATGTAGCCTATAATGACATGACAATACACAACCAACTTGGCGGACTGGCGGAAGTGGAGCGGCGTTGATCAGTGTGGATAAACGAAAAGTGAAAACAATAAACATTTTTTTTCTGGTGGTAATGCATTGCTTGACATTGTAAATGTAATAACATTACCCAAAATCCTGTTGTAACGCATTATATTACTTTGTTCCTGCTAAAATGTAACATGTAACTGTAATGCATTACTTTTGTAATGTGTTACCCCCAACCCTGGTACCATGTTACATTGTAACCAGACAGACATTTATTATGGATGTTATGTGTGCAAAACCAAACATACAGTAGCATGCAGAAGCCCCTGTTCAGAATTTTGTTTACTGTGAATAGTTAAGTAAGTAGAAGATGAACTGAACTCCAAAAGGCATGAAGTTAAAGATGAAGCATGCTTTTCAACATTTTAACCCTCATCCTACTGACTGGGGTCCCCGCAGACCCCAGAGGTATACTTTTTGTCATATCTTACAGGTGCTTTATCCAATCATTCCAATTTTTTTATGTCAGTCATTTTGTTCCTAATGACTTCACATCATTGTTTTGTGTTTCTGTTGTAATTAGTGCTTTTTAAAAACACAAATATATTGGGGTCCCCGGGGACCCCAGTCAAAAGCACTCATTTTCGCCTGTGCAGTTTCAATAGATGGAACTATTTATTGAGTTCATGTTTGCCATGTGTCCTAATTTAAAGTACCACACACTATCTTCACACATGAAGAGGAGAGCTGATGCAGCCACACTTCAAGCCCCAGTTCGAGCAGCAATGGCCATCATTGGGAGTGAGGAAAACTCCACCTGCTGCTATGGACATCCAACATTCGGTTGGAAAATCTACTCAGAAAAGGTGCTGTCTTTGCTCCAGGAGTACAGACAGGAAGGCAGCAAATATTTGCTCATCCTGTTGGGATTCACAGGACCACAGATGATTTATCATTTGGTAAAATGTGTGGATCGGGCAGCAGACCAAGGCGGGGGCCTTGGCGGTCCGATCCTCGGCTACGGAAGTTGGCTCTTGGGACATGGAATGTCACCTCTCTGGCAGGGAAGGAGCCGGAGCTTCTGGAAGAGGTTGAGCGCTACCGGCTAGATATAGTCGGCCTCACCTCGACACGTAGTTCCGGCTCTGGAACCCAAGTCCTCGAGAGGGGTTGGACTCTCTCCTTTGCTGGAGTTGCTCCGGGTGAGAGGCGGAGGGCCGGGGTGGGCTTTCTGATAGCCCCCAGACTCTCTGCCTGTACGTTGGGGTTCACCCCAGTGGACGAAAGGGTTGCATCCCTGCGCCTTCGGGTCGGGGAACGGGTCCTGACTGTTGTCTGCGCTTATGCGCCGAACAGCAG
>NC_065511.1:1032936-1037341 GCF_006386435.1 Epinephelus moara
AGAAAAGAGGGAATGAGTTTGTCAGTAACAGCTCTAAGAAAATCAAGGGTAGTGGAGGAAGGGAGGAGAGAAATCAGGAAGGTCTCGAATTTAAAATTATATTGAGATTTAGCGAGGAGAGGGGAATCTCTTCAATGAGTCCAGTGAAATTAACAACCGTATTGAGAAACCAGGTTGGGGATATACACTTGGCTAAGGTTTTGAGAGATGGAAATCTGTTGATTGTTTGCAGAAATGAAGAACAGATAGATAGGGCTGGAAGGATGAAAGAAGTAGGGTGGTTTAAAGTGGAAAGTATAAGTCATGTTGAAAGAGGAAGTAAGTGGAGTAAAGGAGTGATTTGGGGGGGTGCCAGTTGGAGTCACAATGGAGGAAATTTAATAAAATTTAAAAGGAGGAACCCTGAAAGGTGCTTGGCGGTTGCAGGTAACTCGAGAGGGAGTGAGGAAAGACAGTGAGTATGTTGTATTAGATTTTGAAGATGACATGCTCCCAAAGAAAGTGACTCTGGGCTTTTTGAGCTATACTGTAACAGAGTATGTGCCAAAGCCAATGAGGTGTTACAACTGCCAAAGGTTTGGTCATACAGCCAAGACATGCAAAGGCAGAAGAAGATGTGCCAGATGTGGGGAAAATCATGAGTATGGGCAATGTGATCATGAACAGCCAAAGTGCTGCAACTGTGGTGGCAATCACAGTGTGTCTTATGGGGGATGTGAAGTGGTGAAAAGGGAAAGACAAATACAGCAGGTAAGAGTTCAGAATAAGACTTCATATGCAGAGGCTGTGAAGATGGTGAGTCAGAGAGGAGGAAGTGGTGAAAGAAGCAGAACAGGTACAGGGGCCGTAAAAGAAGCAAATCAGGTAAGTGAGGGAAAAGTAAAGGTTGATTTAAAGAAGCTAGTCACATTCATAGCAGGGGTAATAAATGCTACATTGGAAGTTCCAAAACGGAGAGAATACAAATAATTGTGAAGGCAGCAGCTCATCATCTGGATATCAGTGGACTGACTTGGGCGGAGGAGAGGAACAATCTCAGTATTCCAGTAAGCCAGGAATAGTCATGGGTTGGATAGTACTACTCATGGTCCTCCTGCTACAATGGAATGCAAGAAGTTTGTTGGCCAATGGACAGGAATTTAAAAAGTATGTTGATGATCTACCCAGAAAACCAGACATCATTTGTGTACAGGAAACATGGTTGAGACCAAATTTGGACTTTAGAATAGTAGGATATACTTCTGTTAGGTATGATAGGGGGGATGGAGTAGGGGGAGGATGTGCAAGATTTATTAGACAAGATATTTCATTTAGAGAGGTGAGTATAGGAGATGAGCAAGAATATGTAACTGTAGAGATATGGACAAGTGAGGGTAAGTTTGTAATTATTAATTATTATAATCATTGTAAAAGGCTAGATTTGAGTAGGCTAACACAAATAGAAGGGATAGATGGTAATAGGGTGCTGGTATATGGGGACTTTAATGCTCACAGTAGGCTACATTATGGGGAGGAACACGAACATATGCAAATGGTGAGGTAAAAGAAGAACTATTAGAAGAGAAAAGAATGGTTTGTTTAAATGATGGGAAAGGGACTAGATTAGATGTGCACACAGTGAACACTTCAGTATTAGACTTAAATTTAGTCACAAGGGAGTTAGCGGGAATATGTGGGTGGGAAGTGTCAGAAGAATCATCAATAGGTAGTGATCATTTTCCAGTGTTGGAGTCAACACATTAGGCTTCACACGGAGGCACCAAATATGTTGGGAACATAAATTCGGGCTTCCCACGGCGGCACCAATATGTTGGGATTTAATTGTCTATTGGAAATAATTAATAATTATTAGCAATAATTAATAATTATGTTCAATAATGTGACTTAATTAACATTAAATCACCTCGTGGGGCACCATTCCCGTGAAGGGAAAAATGATAGCCAGTTAAAGATATCAGTCTCTAAACTATTAATTTGGAGTTTTGATTAATAATAAAATTAATGACAACAACCAAATTTAACAGTAATGCCTGAAGGATTTCGGAGTTCTTGACGCAGCAGAGGTTGACTATTCATTCACTCTTGTGCAACAGACAGCAGGTATGATTCCAAAGAATTATATTTATTCACAAACTAGCAAAGCAAACCAAAACACACAAATTCTAACTAACTATATACAAGCTTGGTGTGTATATGTGTGTTGTGTGTGTGTGTGTGTGTGAGAGAGAGAGAAAGAAGAGAAAGAAAGACAAAGGCGGGTGTGGTGATCAAGTAGCCGTTTGGCCTACAAAACAAAATGGCTGACAACAGAGAACTACCAAAATGGCTGAATCAAGGCTTGCTTCAGTTTCGGGGGAGGTGTTTGTCTGACCGTCTGGTCAAGACAAAGACAAAGGAAAAGAAGCGGGAACTTTGAGATGCCTGTTTGGGTGTAGCTCTAATGTTAATGAGTCTGTGTCAATGTGACGTATGTTGCAAACGGTCTGGATTAGTGCAGAGATTGTTCAGTTGCATGCAAGAATCTGTTTGTGAACAGTGTTAGCAAACTAAACACTTAGCTTTGGCAAAGCCAACTAATCAATGACCTGACTGCAACCTATCACAACAATAACTCAGTAAACAGCATCAAATCACATACAACAAGTTAAACAGTCTTGCTTAGCCTGTAAAGCTGTGATAAGTTATGCCCAGTTGCTACATTACCGATCCTTGAATGGATGGGAGAAAGAGTCACTTGGTTGTGTGCTGCTTTGTTAGCCGGCAGAAGAAGGCTGGGAAGGTGTGGTTTCAGCTGCAGTCTTTGTTGTGTCCTTTGTTCCAAAGGTTCTGATCCGAGTAAGCCAGTCGCTCGGGGTCCTTGCAGAGTTAGACACTGGGTGCTAACTCACTTAGTTCCTTGTTGCTGGAAAGCTAGTTGCAAACCTTGTGTTTGCAAGAGAGTCTGTGATCAATTGCCCTCCCTTTAGTGGTTTGGGGCAAGGAGCAAGGGTCTGGGCCTCTGCTGTTCCAGGCCCAGCCGGAGAGAGGTGTTAGCTGTTCAACAGCTGGAGAGCAAGAGAGAGAAGGCTTGGAGGGAGCAGACCTTGTACAGATGCCTGTGACATCACAGAGTCACATGTCACCTTGTACAGATGCCTGTGACATCACAGAGTCACATGTCACTGTAAAAGTCTTGTCCAATCAAGTTTTGGGACTTGAGTCTCACTGAGGTGTGAGGTGAGATCTCCTGTGGAGATGGGTGTCACATAGCTCTCTTTGTTTGGAGAACAAAGAGCATGCAGAGGAAAAAGACTTAAAATCTACAGTTTAGATTTTACCAAATGATAAATCATCTGTGGTCCTGTGAATCCCAACACCAGTGTGGTGTAGGATATTGCTACAAAAAAAAAGGAAGATAGGGAAATATCGGGGAAGTGGGTATTTAGCAGTGCAAACTGGGAAATGTTCAATTATATATATGAGAGAGAAATGGATAAAGTAGACTTAAATGAAGATATTGAGGAGATTGATAAAAAGTTGGAAATAACATTACTAGAAGCTGCTAAACAGTCCATTTCTAAAAGTAAAGGAAGAATGAAGAGAAAAGCAGTTCCCTGGTGGACAGATGAATGTAGTAAAAAAAAGTGAAAGAGAGGAATAGAGCTCTCAGGTTATTAAGAAGAACTCATAATGTGCAAAATTTAATCAGATATAAGCAAGCACAAACAAGGGTTAGGAAAATTATATATAAAGCAAAAAGGCAAAGCTAGCAGACCTTTTGCAATAAAACTGGAAGATCAACACCTGTGGGGGAGGTTTGGGGCATGATTAGGAGCATGAGAGGTATAAGAAAGGAACAGCAGTATCCAGTACTTACGATGGGGGAGGAAGCAGCAGTGTCTGATGAAGAAAAAGCAGAGATGTTAGCGAAGGCACTTACTCAAATCCATAGTTCTGATAATTTGACTGAGGAGGGTAAGAGAGGAAGGGAAATGACAAGACTGGCTCATCCTGGAAGTCTTGAGAGAAGGGACAATACTAACAGTACAATGGATGCTCCATTTACAATGGAAGAAATGAAGAGAGTAATAGCAAGGTCTGGACTAACATCTCCTGGGAAGGATGAAATCTGCTGTTATGTTAAAACTTTCAGGAGATTTAGCATCCATGAAACTGCTAGCTCTCTGTAATAAAGTATGGGAAGTGGGAAAATTGCCAACTAGTTGGAAAGAGGAAGTGATTTGAGTTCCTACCTGACGTGCTGACGTATTGCGGTAAGCGAGTTGTGTCATTTCCGGTGTTTCTGTGACAGCGTCTCTGTACTGCTCTGGTGAATTCTGCTAGCCTGTTTTCTCACTACAGTTGCTTTAACGTCTACTTCAAGTCTTAACCCACACTGGTTCTGTTTAAGCACTTATAGCTCTCC
>NC_065511.1:1043128-1073645 GCF_006386435.1 Epinephelus moara
GATCCCTCCTCAGTTGCTCTTCCTGAGGTTTCTACCGTTTTTTTTCCCCGTTAAAGGGGTTTTTGTTGGGGAGTTTTTCCTTATCCGCTGCGAGGGTCATAAGGACAGAGGGATGTCGTATGCTGTAAAACCCTGTGAGGCAAATTGTGATTTGTGATATTGGGCTTTATAAATAAAATTGATTGATTGATTGATTGATTATTCCTATCAGGAAACCAGGGAAGGATCCATCAAATCCAAAAAACTATAGACCAATAGCATTCACATCACATGTAGGTAAGATAATGGAAAGAATGTGTCAAAAGAATTTCTTTGTAATGACTTTTAAGCAACAGAGATCGGAGCCGAAGTATCAAAGTTTAACAAAGTTTTATTTTCTTGTACAAGAAGGAGCGTTTCACAGTGCAACACACAAGGTGAGGTTACAGAGAAAAAGGCTTCCTGGAGGAGCGTTTGCTATCAACTATTATACAGCACAAGTGGGCGGGGAAGCTCGGATGTTTCAGTTCTCTATCAAGAATAAGATAGACTCTGGAATCAAATGAAGTAGGTATTGCCGCGTCGCGTTTGACTCTGTGCATTTCCTCTGATGTCAGCTTGGGAAACTGTGGACTCATGGGAAGCAAGTAAGTAGGCATCATTAAGTGAATTAGAGCACAGGTACCATACCAGAGTTTAGGTAGCTTGGGTCGTAACTTATCTCCTCCACAGTACCACCACGTATCTGAGCGTGCATATTCATGATTAGTTACCAGGTCATCAGTAATTCCATAGGGATTCTTCCTCACTACAATTGTATTACAACCTGTTAGGTCTCCCACTCCTTGTCCTCCGTTCAATCCGCGTTCTCTGGACAGGCAGGTATAGTTCCTCTTGTACAGCATGAACAATGGTAAAATAACCTTAGTGGAGACAGCTGGAAACAGATACTTGAGAGTGGTACAGTTATTTGCAGAAGAGTCAGTTTTGTACAAACTGAGCATACACTTGAACCCTTGAAGATCATTGTGAGGATTATGTGGAAAGGGAACTGTTCCCAATGATGGCCTTGCTGCTGCGCAAGCTATGCAGTCAGTTGCTAGTCCGGAAGTCTTAGTGGTGAAAGAAATCCATCGTAGCCATGCACTGTCGTCCTTATGACCTGTCTCTAATTCTAGTACGTCCTGTAAGTCATCAACCTTTATATACTGTACTGGGTTGTTTCTATCTGTTGCGATAGGTGACAGTGTGGTAGTCATAGTCATGTCATGAAGGCGAACATCTGGCCCTGCAGGTAGAGGTGGAGAAGTTGTCCCTGAATCTATGACCTCTAAACCTAAGTGTGCTATAGGGTTGTCTCCTTTAACATATGCTGCTAGCACGAGAGTCATTGAATCCTCAGGACAAGGATCCTTTACTGTTATTATCAAGGGATTACATTCCCCTTTACCGCAACCTGGTTGGTGAGCAGGTTTAAAAATGGTGAGCCTATCTAACAGTGGTGGTCGCGTTCCTCCGCAGGTCTCGGATGCTGCTATCCATGGCTTATAATTCCAGTTTTGTGTTCCGGTGTTCCACCCTACTAGGTTCCATTCTTCATACCAAGCTCCCCAACCCCCTTTCGAATTCAAATGTCTTGTTACACATAAGTACTTTTCCGCTCCTGCTAAGGTTTCCTGATTCACCTTTCCACACGCTGCAACATCACAAAAATCTATTTTAGCCACACATGGGGATTCTCCAGAGCTGCAATAGATGGTTGCTCTAGGTTTTATGACACCTCGCCTTATTCTCAGGAGTGGGACTAGGCTCCCAGGTAGGATCTGAGTCGCATTTGTCATCCCTTCACCGTCATACTGCTCGCAGATCCAGAGAATCGGTATCACTATAATTATTGCAACCACTGTGAGGAAACATATGGACCCCCCTCATTCCCCATCCCATCCTCCTGAATGGGTGCCATGGCCCTATATCCCTTTCCATTTTACCAGTGTGTGACAATGTAGAATACTAGTAGGGCTATGGCACAGCAAGTGGATAGAATTGTGAATGTAATTAAGATGAATTGTAACCTTAGCTGTTTCTTATTCCAGGCAAGTAAAGCTCTTCCTCCTGGAGTTTGATGGACTGGTACACGGTTTGACTCTACAAATGTGTAATCTCCAGCAGTTATCATTGACCTGTTTGTTTTGATTATTACTTATCTGTTGGTATTGGTGCTCGTTTGCAGTGTGTCAGGTGTATCCACGTCGCTCTCTCAGCTATACGCACTGTCGTGAGTGTTGTGAGCAGCACCTCGGGGAGCTCCAGTTTTTTCTTTTGAGTGTTTTGATGAAAACCCAGTCTCCTGGCTTCACAGGTGTCGTTTGGTCAGAGACTGGTTCTGTTGGCGAGAGAACTGTAGACAGTTTCTTTGTTTTTCAACATTCTGCTCATATAGTCCACAATTGTTTCCGTTAATTCTGTGTCATCTCCCTTTAAGTTGATTAGAGGTATTCTGTAGGGTCTACCTTATAGGATTTCAAAAGGTGATAGTCCTGTATTGTTAGGTTGTATGTCATCGCATCATTTTTTACTGTTGGAATTACTTCAATCCATTTTGAATATAAGTCTATGATTACTAAGCAGTATTTTTTGTTTTCACATTTATTCAATTCAATGAAATCCATGCATATAGTATGAAATGGGTATTGTGCATTAGGCATCCTGCCTGGCCTTGGTCTGAATCTACCTTGAACATTATGTTTTCCACACACTAGACATGATGCACAAAAAATCTTTGCATAATTTTGGAATCCATAGGTTGTGTATATTTTATTTATGAGGTCATACATCCCTCCTGTTGACGTATGGGTTAATCCATGCGTCAATACTGCTGCAAATCGAAATAAATTTTTTGGAAGAATATACTTTCCTTCTGGTCATTTCTATAACTCATTTTCAGATAATGTCGCCCTTTTCTTTGCCCAGAACTGTTTTTCTGAGTCGGGCGAGTTTTGTTGCATGTCTTTTAAAATATCATGATCAATGTGTGTAATTTGCTCAGCTGTGTATATGTCTTGGTAGTCTTGTCGGGCTGCAGCCGCTTTCACTTCCTCATCTGCCTTCCAGTTTCCCTGTGAGATTGGATCATTTCCGGAAGTGTGAGCGGCACATTTACATACTGCTATCTGCAGTGGCAGTAGTATAGCTTCTAATAAGGCTAAGATCAAGTCAGTGTGCAAAATCGACTTCCCTGTGGATGTGATCATACCTCTATTTTTCCACTGTTGTGCGAAAATATGTAAGGTGTTAAAGGTATATGCGCTATCAGTATAGACAGTCACTCTCTTCCCTGCTCCTAACTTGCATGCTTCAGTAAGTGCAATTAGTTCTGCTGCTTGAGCTGAAAAATGGGGAGCAAGTGCTTTTGATTGCAATACTTTGTCTATAGTTACTACTGCGTAACCACTACTATTTGTCCCATCCGGATTCTTTTTGCATGATCCATCTATAAACATCACTATGTCTGGATTTTCTAACGCCACGTCTGTGAGATCTGCTCTAGGTAGTATTTTTTGAGTGGCTATAGCTGCACAGTCATGTTTGGTGCCGTCTGTTTCATTCGGTAGCAGTGTTGCCGGATTTAGAGTTGTACACCTCTCAGCAGTTAGGTGAGGCTGGGAAAGTAGGATGGTCGTGCAATTAAGATGTCGAGCTGGAGACATGAAGGCTATTTTTGTCTGTGTTAGTAGAGCATCTACAGTGTGTGACACTTTCATTGTTAATGGGTGAAATAAGACAATTGTGGCTGAACTTTGTATAGCTAGGGCTGCTGCTTGTACAGCTTGCAAGCATTGTGGCATTGCTCTAGCTATTGGATCTAATTTAGACAAGCAATATGCAACAGGTCTAAATTTTCCTCCGAAAGGCTGAGTTAACACACTGGTCATAAATCCATCTCTAGCGTCACATGTCTGTACAAACGGTTTCTTGTAATCTGGAAGTGCTAGAACCGCTGAACTCACTAACAGTTGTTTTATCTGTGCAAATGCATGTTCTCCCTGCGCAGTCCATGTGATAGTATCATTAGCTGCCATAGGTTTGTCATAAATGAGCATTTGAAGCAGGTGTGTTACTTCAGCATAGTTTGCAATCCATGCTCTACAAAAGTTGGTCATCCCTAGAAATTACATCATTTGTTTTTTTGTCTGTGGTTTGGGTGCTTGCAATATTGCTTTTTTCCGATGTTCATCTAGGTGTTTGCCTTCAAAGGAGATACTGAAACCTAGATATTTCACGGTCTTTTTCCACAATTGTAGTTTGTTCTTGTTTACTTTATGGCCCTGTTCTGCCAAATATGTTAACAGTGCAGCAGTGTCAATTTTACAATCCTGTTCATTTTCTGACGCCAACAAAATGTCATCAACGTACAATAAAAGCTGGCTTCCTCGTGGGGGAGTGAATTGTGCTAAATTAGAGGACATTGCCATTGAAAAGATCGTTGGACTTTCACAAAATCCTTGAGTTAATCTAGTAAAAGTCAGTCCTTTACCTCTGTATTGAAACGCAAACCAAAATTGATCGTCTTTATGGAGCAGGATAGAGAAAAATGCATTAGCTAAATCTGTCACTGTGAAGTATTTGGCCTTTGGGTTAAGCTTGTTTAACAGCATGTGTGGGTCCGGAACGAGGGGAGCACATGGTATTACTGCTTGTAAATCCTGTACCATCCTCCATCCTGTTGAAGGGGGTGCTTTCTTTACCGGAAACAGAGGACTATTGCATGCTGCATCCGGACACTCTCTGATAACTCCTGCCTCTAATAGGTCTTGTATTATAGGTGCAATCCCCTCTTCCGCATCTGGTTTGAGTGGATACTGTCTCTGATACGGTCTGTAAGAGCCTTTTGGGGTTATTCTAACTGGTTGTACACCTTTAATAAGTCCTACATCAGCTGGTCCTTTGGACCACAACGTTTGAGGTACATCTTTTAGCTCTAACTCCTCCTCGTCAGTCAGATTGAATCAGGCGACAGTAAAGTCTGGGTTGGTTTCTTTGGTGAGGTGAATTGCTTTTGTCGCCTGTGTTACCCCGTTCAGGTGGGTACGATACACATTTAGTTCGGGTGCGAACCACACTTTCTCTCTCACTTCCAGCCACTCACAGGTTGACCTGTTTATTTGTGAGACAAAATCGCCTAGATCTCTCCACTGTCTTTCTTGGGTTTTTGAACAGGAAATGTGCGGTGTGAGGCCTCCCTGAAATAGATTTGCTTCTGCTTTTCGGAGGCTCACTGCACAGGCACAGTTCCCTTTTTGGTCCCAATACAGGTCAGTGACAGTTACCTTGCAGCTGGATTCTTTGAAGAACTGTTCATGGTATTCTTTGTCTTGTCCCTTTTGGTGTTGGAAGTACATTGTGCAATGTAACTCTTTGGGTGTGCGCATTTCAACATTTTTCATTTCAGCTGGAGGAATGCGGTCTTTTACCAACTTCATTAGTGCCTGGGTTATACTTCCTGGCCCAGTTTGAACTAAATCCAAACTGTACCAGTAGTTTAGTGTCGATCCCTCATGCACAAATGCTTCTGCGCCGTCTTCTTCATCACTGTCTGTTGTTTTAAGGTTAACTCGGCATGCTTTCATACCAGAGCCATTTTGGTTTGGTACTACAGCTATTCCTAGTTTGGTCATCAGATCTCTCCCTAGGAGGTTAACAGGGCACACTTGTGATACCACCACTGAGGCGTACACTTTTGTTTGTTTTAGGATCTTTTATTTTTAGAGGTTTAGTCAGTGGTTCAGTAGTTACATGTCCTGTGGCTGACCTAACATTCAGGCCACTGTTTGGTTCTAAAGGAAAATTTGTCCCTGCTTCATTACGTTGCACAACTGTTCGGCAAGAATGTTATTGATTTTCCCTGCACCTTTTTTTTTTTTGTTTTATATTTATTTATTTCGAACATGTAAACCATACAGCACTGAAATCAGACCAAAAAAAAAAGTAAATGAACAAGAAAATAATACTATTAATAATAGAACATAATAATAAAAGGAACAAAACAAACGACAAACAATTAAGTCAACATGCTCGAAAAGGAGTAGAATTAAGTAAAAAAACTTTTATAATTCTACCCCCTAATCTGTATTCTTAAATAATGCAATCATACTTTTAATACACAAAGTAAAAAAATAAAATAAATTATCTGTACAAAATAACTATAAATTTCACACACTCAAATCCTATATTTATGGAATAGTATATACATATACAGTATCTCACATAAGTGATTACACCCCTCCCATTTTTGCAAATATTTCATTNACAATTATGTAATATAATACGGATAATTTATCTATAAATAGTTATACATACAGTCACAATATGTACTTTATTTTTTTATATAAATAGATATAAATGCAATTACGATATACACATGTCTATAACTATATATCTCTACATACCCTTGTAGTTAAACCCTTTCTTCCCCGTACTTTGTAAAAATGATATGTTTGTATTTCTTTTTAAACTGGGTGATGTTTGGACATTGTTGAAGGTCCACATTCAGTCTGTTCCATGATCTTACTCCATTGATTGTCATACAAAATCTTTTCACAGTTGTTCGGTACTTACAAGTTTTGAAATTTAACTTTCCCCTTAAATTATACCCTCCCTCTCTTTCATAAAACATGTTTTGTAAGTGGATTGGTGCTGATTTATTCCTAATTTTGTACATAAATTGTGCTGTTTGAAATTCAACAATGTCATGAAATTTGATTATTTTAGATTTATGAAATAGTGGATTAGTGTGTTCTAGAAAGTCGACCTTGTGAATTATTCTGATTGCTCATTTTTGCAGTATGAATATTGGTTGTAGTGAACTTTTATATGTATTGCCCCAAACCTCTGTGCAGTAAGTTAAGTATGGTAAGATCAGTGAACCGAACAGGATGTGGAGTGACTTGTTGTCCAGGAAGTGACATGCTTTGGCCATGACAGAAATGCTTCTCGATAATTTAGTGCAGATGTGTGTAATGTGAGCTTTCCAGGAAATTTTGTTGTCTATTATCACCCCAAGGAATTTTGTTTCATGTACTCTTTCTATTTCAACACCCTCTATGTGTACCCGTGCTTGTTGATTTATTTTACTGTTACCAAATATCATGAATTTTGTTTTGCTGAAGTTTAGTGATAACTTATTTTTGTCAAACCAGTGTTTTATTTTGCTGAATTCTGAGGTGATAATGTCCAATATTTCCTGTAAATCTTCACCTGAACCAATTATGTTTGTGTCATCTGCAAAAAGGATGAATTTGAGGATTTGTGATATTTTACATATGTCATTGATGTAGATGATAAATGACTTTGGACCTAGCACTGACCCTTGTGGAACTCCGCATACAACGTCCAAACATCTTGACTGTATCTCTCCCATCTTCACAAATTGTTTTCTGTTATTTAAATAGCTTCTTACCCACTCTAGTGCTAGTCCCCTGACCCCATATTGTTCTAATTTGTTGATTAATATTTCATGATTTATTGTGTCAAATGCTTTTTTTAGATCAATGAAAACCCCAATTGCATACTTCTTTTTATCTGTGGAATTTGTGATTTGTTCAATGAGTTCAACTAAAGCTTGTGATGTTGACCGGTGACTTCTGAATCCATATTGACTGTCAGATAGTATGTTATATTTTTCTATAAAATTGTCCAATCTGTTATTGAAAAGTTTTTCCAGGATTTTTGAAAACTGTGGGAGAAGAGAAACAGGTCTGTAATTTGTGAAGTGGTGTTTATCTCCAGTTTTGTACAGCGGAATGACTTTGGCTATTTTCATACTATTGGGAAATTGACCATTTTGTAATGACAAGTTGAAGATGTGTGTTAGTGGTTTGGAAATCCCATCAATTACCGTTTTTACTACTTTCATGTCTATTTCATTGTAATCAGTGGATGTTTTGTTTTTGCACTTATTAACAATATCTATGACCTCCTTTTCTACCACAGGTTTAAGAAACAGTGTATTTGGATTCCTTTCTATTGGATTATCATTTAGTGTGATTGGATCCTGAATTTCTTTTGCTAAATTTGGTCCAACCTTTACAAAAAAAAATGTTAAATTTATTAACCACCTCATCCATGTTATTTATACTTTTATCATTCTCTATGAAGTGCTGTGGATAATTAATCTGATGAGACTTGCTCCTAATTACATTGTTCAGTACATCCAATATTCCTTTAGTATTATGCTTATTATTCTCTAGTAATTTCTGATAATAATCTTTCTTACAATTCCTCATGATATTAGTTAACTTATTCTTATACTTCTTATATTTATTTTCTGCTTCTTTAGTTCTAAGTTTTATGAATTCTCTATATAGTGTATTTTTCTTTTTGCAGGCATTTTGCAAACCCTTTGACATCCACTGATTATCATTATACTTCTGTTTCCTATAGTATTGTTTAATTGGACATTTTTTATCGTAAAGTATTTTCAATATTCTTAAGAATTCGTTGTATGCTTTCTCCGTGTCATTTTCTTTGTATATCGAGTCCCAGTCTTGCAGTAGTAAATCATTTTTAAGTGCTTCCATGGATTCTTGTGATCTGACCCTTCTGTACAGTGGAAAGTTATCCTGCTTGGTTTTACTGTAGTTGTGGTTATAGATTGTAAAGACTAGAAGGTGGTCACTGATGTCATTTACCAATAATCCACTTGCTGTGTTATTGTCTATTTCATTTGAAAATATATTATCAATTAAGGTTGCAGTGTGGGTTATAATCCAGCTGGGTCTGGTGATTGTGGGATATAGGCCAATGCTGTATAAAGTGTTTATAAATTCCTCAGTCATTTTATGATTGTTTGGATTCAACAGATCAATGTTAAAGTCTCCTCCAATAAACAGAACTTTGTGTTTTGTGATCGTGAAATGTTCCCCCATCCAGTTTTTAAATATATCTATATCAGAACCTGGACTTCTGTATATGCAACTGACAATGATATTTTTCCTTTTCTCCATATTTATTTCTATCGTGAGACATTCAAGTATGTTGTCTACAACAGTTGACATTTTTTCCACCATCCTATATTTATAGTTTATGTCCACATACATAGCTACACCACCACCGTTTTTTTTTCCTGTTCATACAAATCAGTTCATATCCTTCAAGTCCAAAATCCATGTCTTTATCACTGTTCATCCAAGTTTCTGATATGAGAATTATGTTGAAGGGCTGTGAGAACTGATGCAGGTAATCCTTGATATTATGAAAGTTGGCATACAGGCTTCTACTGTTAAAGTGAATTATTGAGATCAACATCTATTGCACGTCTTTCCGTCCTGGAAGAGGGATCCCTCCTCAGTTGCTCTTCCTGAGGTTTCTACCGTTTTTTCCCCCGTTAAAGGGTTTTGTTTGGGGAGTTTTTCCTTATCCGCTGTGAGGGTCCAAAGGACAGAGGGATGTTGTATGCTGTAAAGCCCTGTGAGGCAAATTGTGATTTGTGATATTGGGCTTTATAAATAAAATTGATTGATTGATTGTTTTCAGTTTTTAAAGTATTGTTATATTGCTCTTCTGAGTAATAGTGGCATTCATGGTTGTAGTTCAGGAAAAAAGTTGTTTTCTGGATCAATGTCATTCTCAATGTCCTGTGGCTTATGTTTAGTGTATTGAAAGGTGTTTAATTCCAGATGTTCAAGTTCATCAATTCTTTTTAACAAACAGTCAGCTTCAGGATGTGTATGAGTTGTATTATTGGCCATGTGAAGTGTTTTATTTCACATACCTTTCTTTGTCAAGTAACTCTCAGTTTATTTCGGAGTGCTGCTGGTCCGTGGATGGACAACCAGTCTGTCGTAACGGAGGTATGCGATGTCCCCCTTCTCTCTCGCAGCTCTCATCTCCAGCAGCAGTTCTTTTCTTTTACGCCTTACAGCGTCTGTGAAGTCCTCGTTCACGTAGACTTTGCATCCTTTGAGCGACTTTGTACGTCGCAATATGTCCTCTCTGTCCTTGAACCTCAGGAGTTTGACCACGATGGATCTCGGTCTGTCTCCTCCGGGTTTCCCTGTGCGGTGCGCTCTCTCCACCTCCACCTCGTGCCGCAGCTGTAGCTTCTCAGCCAGGACTTTATTTATTTTCTCCTCCGTGTCTGCCCATGTTTCTTCCATGTGTCTCTGCTATTCCATTAAACACCAGGTTGTTGCGTCTGGACTGTCCCTCCAGATACTCCATTTTGTCTGTGATGGTCAGCAAGCTGTCACAGATTTTGAATACGTCTGTCTGCATTGTGCTGCAGCAATCATCCTGCTTCTTGTTGTCATCCTTCAAGTCGTCCACTTCTCGCTGTGTGTACTGTAGGCTTGTTTTGACATCTTGTATGTCCCGGCTTATTGCATCTAGCCTGGAGTTTGTGGAGTCCACGATGATTTGGACAAAGCCTTTAAAGTTTTCTTGTTGTTGCTGCAGAAGAGCCATGAACATGTCTTTCTGCTGTTGCATGAGCTCGTTTACCTGGCTGGCTGATACATACTCTTCATCCAGCTTTGTCTCCGCCTTAGACCCCTTTGGTGGCATTTCACGTTTTTCCAACGTGGTAGACACAGGCTGTGAGCGTCAGAGTGTGCAAGTTGTTGTTAGCTGCTGAGCAGCTGCTAGCGCCAGCGTTTGTTGTGCTAACCGGCTAGCTGGCTGGCTGCACTATTAGCCAGCTAGCTCCGCTCCTACTCTTTGCTTCGTTTAGTCCATTATCCAAAATCAGAGTCTTGAGGCAGGCAGAGGTCGAACCGGGTATCTCTGGCAAAAGTACAAAGTCCTTGTTCCAAACTCAGTGGTCACGTAATCCAGAAAAAAAGAGTCAAAAATGCCAAGCATCAAACACAGAGTTCACTCCAACATGCTTCAACTTGAACCGGAAGTACAAGTACAACACTATCCATGGTCTAGACCCTTCTTGTGATAGTAAGATTTCTGCAGTTTGTAATGATAGCATTTCATCTACTTCTGTCTCACTATCTGCTGATACTGTATGTGTGTGTGTGTGTGTGTGTGTGTGTGTGTGTGTGTGTGTGTGTGTGTGTGTGTGTGGTGTGTGTGTGTGTGTGTGTGTGTGTGTGTGTGTGTGTGTGTGTGTTGGTGTGGGTGCATGACCTGATTCCAAAGCTAGTCATGCAGAGTGGTTTCCTTCCTGCTCTTCTTGTCTGGGGTCCGCTCCTCCGCTCTCCCGTCTCTCCCGTCCCCCTCCTCTCCTCTTATCCAATTTCTTTGGAGCTCTGCAGTCTCTCGCGTAGTGTCCAGGCTTGCCACAATTGTAGCACACATCCGTTACTCTGCTCTCACCGCCCGCACCTCCTCCTCCCCCTTTGTGATTTTTCTGGTTCTTGTTACCTCGGAAGGCAATTTCATCATTGTCATCATTTTCATGCAAGTGTAACCTAGGCAAATATGAAAACAAACTAATAGAAGCTTAGATCAATACTAAATGTAAGCAAATACAATAATAATTGTGTTTAAAGTAACAAAATGTTATAAAAGTAAGTCACTGTTCAAATTGTTGTTAATTTTATATGTACTGCTCCTTTAACAAGTGCAGCGATAACAGTCGATCACGGTAACAGCCGAGCACGTAAGCGCCGTGTGCTGGAGGGAGGGTGAATAACTAGAGTAAGAGCAGAGCACCAGAGACGGGAGACGAAAAAGTCGAGAACGAGAGTAAAGGAGAAAGTAAATAGGAGTAAAAGAAGTGTATTTTGAGATTCAACACCTTGGTTTCCTTTCATTTTTGGGAGGATTTGGTGAGTTAAAAAGCTATTTTTTTCAGCGTGTGTATCAACAGGATATTCCTTTGTTTACAAGCTTAATGTGAAGATGATAATACTCGCAGCTAAGCTAAAGCAGTCTGAACAACTGTTATGCTGTGTATTTTGTGTTTTTCATTTGTGTAATGTGTAGTCAAAAGCTAAAAAAAAAGAGCATACACGGTCAAGTTGCCTCTCGGCGGAGTGAAAGCGAGAGGAGATCCGCCATTTTAGGTCGCGGTTTGGATTTAAGTTGATAGTTAACCTATATTTCAGTGCTAGAACTTTAATTTAATTTATTTTCCTGATTTATGTGAAGTTAAAATGCCTGCATGTGCGTTGCCTTGTTGTATGGCAGGCCAGGTTTTTTAGTTGGGATCGCCGGTGTGTGAAAACACCTGGAGCTGTGGAAAGAAGATGGCGAGCCACCCATAGGAGAGAGAGAGTCGGAGCAGAGAATCACCTATTCTGCAAACTCACCTGCACACCGTGGACAAAGACACTGATTCTGACACTGGGATCGTGGTAGAACAAAACTGACAGGTTTTGCAGCAACACGGATCGTGGTAGAACAAAACTGACAGGTTTTGCAGCAACACAGTGAATTTCAAATGGACTGATGAAGGACAAGGAACCAAAAGACTGGTAATACACCAAACTGTGGAAATTTGAGTTATTGTTTACATTGATCTGTGAGCTCTGAGACTGAGTTGTATTTTTTATTTTATTGAACTGTTGTTTTTTTTTCTTCTTTTATTTATTCACTTTTTCCTCATTGTGTGCCAAATTGGTATTACATGAATGGGTCGTGTAAAAGTGAATTAAAGCTTAAATAGAGTTGATTAATCAAACTAAAGAGAAAGTAGAAAAAATAGAAAACTGAGATAAAATGAGAACTTAAACTGAGTAAACTTAAAGGAGATACCAGTAACTAAACAACCAATAAGAAACCTAGAAATTATTATATGTCAACTCAAATAGGTTGGGTTAAACATAAAGGAGATAAATAGGGATAAATAACCTTATTTTCCTGAGATTTTGGTTTCATTTTGAATGTTTGAAGGGATATTGAACAATTTATCTTTGCATGTGTGTATGTGAGATGTTTGGTACCAACATATGATCATTGTTTCTTCTAGGGCTGGGCGGTATGACAACATTTTCATATCACGGTTTTAAGAAAAATCATATCGGTTTCACGGTATTTCATGGTATTTTGCTCAGGTTCGGCCAACTTGACATGCTGCGGTGTTGTGCTATGGCCTATTCAAGTGCCGGAATTTGTTATTTACCTGACAACGCCTGAACGCAACACACGTTCCGCTCCATTCATTTGGGCTCCACTGACTGCGTACGGAAGCGACACGTAGAGAAGCCAGCGGGGTTGTTTACCATTTGCCGAGCCGAGAGGCTGCATGTAGGCTGCATGAAATGTTAAAGCATTTTCCACCTAAGTTATTACATATATTTGAGTTATCTACAAGTTTACTGTACTGTTTGTCATCTACTCGCTTTCAAAAGTCCGCCACGGACATTTACACAATGTCACGGATAAACATGGGTAAATGCATGAAAAAAATCATCACATATCACCTCTGATAATGGTTTATTCATTTATAAACACATTGTGCTCATTTAGCACACTATTTCATGTAGTTTTTATCTGCTGGAGGGTCGCGTAGGGGAGCGTAGCGCAACAAAAATAGAAGAGCCGCGACAGACGGGGGCTGCTACGAGACACGCGCTGCAGACGTGTCGCGCCGCTGAGGTGCCCTGTGGAGCCTGGCCGTAACTGTCTCAGACTCGGGATGGGTCGTCTTCGGTCAGGAAAATGTGTCCCGAGCTGTGCTCTAGTGTGCTCACCTGTGTGTGTGTGCGCTTTGTCTGTGTGTGTGGGTGCGCATCGGGGCGAAACTCCGCCGTGCGCGATACAGTGGGCAGAGGAGAATTGTAAACGGCGGTGCGCCGCTGCTAGTTGCATATAGGGGAAACACTGCTCTTTTTGGTATGAGTTCTTCTGGGTCATCGTGTACAGTTGCTTTGCTTTCAGGACTCTCTCCGGCAGCCATTCTCGCCTCTAAACTTTGCTATGCTCTCACTCTCACCCGCTCAAGGGTGCCTGTAGTGTGCAGCGGTGAAATGGGTCCCCGCTGAAACACTTTCCCGCCGCACACGTTCCGGACGTTGTTTGGGCTATTCACCGGTATTTCGGTATATGAAAAATTCATATCATAACGAAAATAAATACCGGTTTTCGGTACAAACCGGTATACCGCCCAGCCCTAGTTTCTTCTAATAATTCTCTATATAAATAAGCCGGCAGTTAAAAATCACTCACTGGTCTGTGGTCTGTTATTCTTAGTACTAGTAACCACTCTACCTGAATCTAGACTCTGGTCCCTGTAAACTTAAAGTGCTACACAAGAAAGTATCTGTAACTTTTCTTTTCCTTTTTTTTTGCTTCAATTGTTTCTTCCGCATGAACTGCATGATCAATGGTTCTCTGCAATCCTACATTTTTCCAGCCAACCAAATGTTTGATCACAAACTGGCTGATTTCTGGTCTAAGTCCTATCAAGAGTGACTATTTCAATTGCATGCTGTATGGACTGTTATCACCATCGTCTATTGGTATGCCACTGTGTATGCGGAACACCTTTTTCATTCTCTTGACAAAAAGTGTCACAGATTCTGTGGGTGTCTGTTTGCATTCTGCCACTCTTGAGTAATTTGCCTGTCCTTTATAATGTGCAACCACTCTTGCCAGTAGAGGATCAGCTCATCCAGCATATTCCGCATGACCAAAAGGGATGGGGTCATCATTGAGAAGTGGGTCCCAATTTCCCTTTATTTGGCACCACAGTTTTGGTACTATTGTTCTAACTGCTCTTTCTACTTCTATTGAGTTTAACTGAAAACTCTTGAAGAGTTGGTTCGTCTCTTCAGTAAAGGCTTCGCCATCTTCTTCAGGGCGAGTTATGGTTTTGGTTGCATCTCTCACATTTTGATCTGTCCATGCTCTAAACACCTTTACTGTAATTGGTTGTGGGGCTCCGTCCACTATTATACCTGCTCTAGGGTTTGGGAGCTCAGGTGCAATGAGAGGTAAAGTGTATGTTTCATCATCTAGATCTATTTTTCTCTGACTCAGTGTCTCAGTCATGGGTGTGGTGTGTGTGTGGCTGTATATCATACCGCTTCGTGTCCTTCAAGGTGACTGAGGATCCTGTGGATGTGTGTCTTCCTTCCGTGGGGTGATGTTGACCATCACGAAGGGGTTGTGGGGTGAGAGGGAGGCGAGAGGTGGAGCAGTTGGCGACGGTGTAGGAGGAGGAGGAGGAGGTGGTCGAGGTACAGGGTAGAGCGGAGGATCCCGACGGACCCCATATGGCACGTATCTGTCATCACTCTGTCGGTCTCGTGCAGAATACAAGACTGGATATATGTTATTACTCTTATCTATTTTCTGTTGAGCTTCCTGTCGCTTATCTACGTCTTCTTGTCGCCTAGCTTCTTTTTCCCTCTGTCTTCTCTGAATGCCAGCTTGTCTGGCCCTTGCTTTTGTCAGCCATGCTTTGGCCTGTAGCAGGCCCTCTTCCCTTGACTTTCCCTTTTTTCTTTCTTTTCCTTCTGAAATTGCCTGCACTAATTCTTCGCAGGCTTCTACATCTAGTTTCCCTACAAAGTCATACTTTTCCTGCCATAACTTGAGATATTTAACATTATCAGGATGCAGTGCTTTCATGCGTTTGGCGTCTCCACCGTATAGTTCTGCTTGTGGTCTTTTGCAGCTATAACAGTTACCCATTGTAGGAGTTTCTTTACTTTATTCTATTATTATTACTTATTTTTTTTATTTATAAAGATAATAAAAAAATTATTTTTTTTATTCTCCCCTTAACAGCCATCTTGATGTAGAAAAGGCATATGATATGGTTTGGAAGGAGGGGTTAATGATCAAGTTAAATATGATGGGAATAGTGGGAAGAGCATATAATTAGATTAAAGACTTTTTATTTGATAGATTTATTCAAGTCAGAATTGGGACAGCCCTATCAGGAAGATATATGGTAGATAATGGTACCCCTCAGGGCAGTGTTATTAGCCCAATACTCTTTTCCATCATGATAAATGATGTATTTTCTCAAGTTCAGGACGATATGGTCCTGGTTTGCTGATGATGGAGCTTTGTGGAAAAGAGGAAAGAATACAAATCATATTATAGATAAAATGCAACAGGCAGTTAACATGGTAGAACAATGGTCATACTCTTGGGGATTTAAGTTTTCAGTTGAAAAAACCAAAACATTAATGTTCACTAGAAAGAGAGGTGTTGGCACACAGATAAAAATATATGGGCAAAGAATAGAGCAGGTGAAAATCTTTTGATTTTTGGGTGTGTGGTTTGACGAAAAGTTAACATGGAAGGAACACATTCATAAGATAACAGCCAAGTGTAAAAAGATATTAAATGTGATGAGATGTTTAACAGGATCAGAATGGGGAACAAGCAGATCTGCAATTAAAAATATTTATGTAGCGCTGATTAGAGCAGTATTAGATTATGGATATATTGCCTACAGTTCAGCAGCAAAAACCTCATTAAAGAAGTTGGAGGTGGTGCAAGCGTAAGCTTTAAGACTTTGTTGTGGTGCAAACATTATATCAAACATTCATCCCAGTATACACAGATGGATCCAAGGATCCTAACACAGGGACCACAGGCTTTGCTTTGAGTATACCAACCTTAAATATTTCTGTGAAAAGAAGAACATCAGATCAGTTGTCAGTTTATACAGTCGAGATGATAGCAATTGCAACAGCATTACATTGGATAGAGGATTTTCAAATTAAAAAGGTTATTCTTTGTACAGATTCATGATCTGCATTACAATTACAGTCATTTACATCGCACAGTAGACAGGATATAGTTAATGAGATTTATGAAACTCTGTACAGATTCAAAAATATGAATTTTTTCATAACATTTATGTGGGTACCAGTACACAGAGGGATTAAGGGCAATGAAATGGTGGATGCATTGGCAAAACAGGCACTGAAGCACGAGGAAATCATGGAAATTTCACTCAGTAAATCTGAAGCAAAAGGAATAATCCAAAGAAACATCATTAAAGAGTGGCAGCACAGTTGGGATACAGGACGACACCTCTATGCAGTACAGCGAGAAGTGGGCACAATGAGGTCAGCTAAAAGAAGCACCAAAGAGGAGAACATCTTAACAAGGCTGAGGGTAGGACACACCAGGCTAAATAAAACACTGCATTTAATGAAACAAACATCCCTCAGGATTATGTGACCTATGTCAAATAGAGGAGTCAGTGGAACATGTCATTTTGCACTGCAGTAAGTATTCTCGAGAGCGAGAAATATTAAAGAGAGAAATCAGGAAGATTGGAGGGGAAGAATTGAGTTTGAAAACTATATTTACATTTGGGTAAGGGAGTCTATTCCACTACTTGAAAGAAACTGGATTGATCAACAGAATTTAGTATTCAGGACGTTTTCCTTTTTTTTCCCCCCTTTTCTTCGGATTTGTTTAGGGGTAGATAACTGTGGTTCACACTCGGTAATGCACCTTTGCGCTGGTTGCCACCTGCCATAAAACCAGCGGCGCCTCCAGAAATTTTTCATAGGGGTGGCCAGATGGGGCCACTTAAAATCTTGGGGTGGCACACCAAAACTAAAAGCCATAATTTCAGGATTTTATTATACTGTTGTAGTACAGGCTGGTAGAAAACTATCAGAAAGACTTAAAGTCTGTGTAAAGCAAATTCTCCTATTTTCTTCTAAACACATTAAATAGGTCATAAAAGTATTCCTCAAAATGTGTAAAAAAGCCTTTCAACCATTTACAATGGAATTGTGGAGCTAGGCTTCACAAACTGTGTTTCTAGGTTTCTGTGTTCTGGATTTAGTGGGCGGGCCTTAAATCATAGCCGTGTTACACTGAAACGGTACGCCAAAAGAGGAAAGAACTCATCCCTGCCATGAAGGCCGAGAGGAGCAAAGGGAACATTGCTTTCATTAGATATGACAGACTTATTTTCCAACCCCCCTCCCAAAAGCCTGGGAGAATGGAGCAACAAGCCAATATGGGTTCGTAATTTGGTGTAACTTGGTGGACACACACGCACGCACGCACGCACGCAAGCACGCACACGCACACATATTTTTGTTGTTGTTGTTGTTGATTCATCACTGTATTATGTCTGTATCTGAAAACCTTCCTAAAAAAGGACTAAAAATAGTCCACATTAATGTATGCAGTCTTAGAAACAAGGTTCAGGACATCAAGAATTTGCTGACATCAAACAATATTCATATTCTGACCATATCAGAAACCCATCTAGATGACTCATTTGACGATGGTTCAGTGTCAGTAAATGGATATAACATCTATAGAAGGGACAGGGACACCTATGGAGGAGGAGTTGCAGTTTACATCCAAAGTCACATTCGTGTTAAATGCAGAGAGAATCTGATGTCAAGCACTGTGGAGACACTGTGGCTGCAGGTTCACCTGCCTCACTTAAAACCTCTTTTACTGGGATGTTGTTGTAGGCCTCCAAGTGTTAACAGTGAATATTTAGATATTTTGTGTGAAATGATTGATAAAGTATGTGATGAAAATAGAGAGATTTATTTACTGGGAGACTTGAACATTGATTTCCTATCATCAAGCTGTTCATTGAAAAAGAAACTTCTTATTGTAACAAACGCTTGTAATATGGATCAGGTGATTAATCAGCCAACAAGGGTTTTCACTAATAGCACAGGAGTCACATCATCCACATGTATCGATCACATTTATACTAATGTTGGAGAACTATGTTCAAAGGCTGCATCTGTACCTGTTGGATTTAGTGATCATAGCTATATCCAGGAAAGCCAAGGTACCTAAGGCTGCACCTAAAATAGTGTTCAAGAGATCATATAAACCATTCTGCTGTGATGCGTATGTGGATGATGTGAAAAATATTTGTTGGACTGATGTGTGTAAAGAAAGGGATCCAGATGCTGCACTTGATGTTTTTATGAAATTGTTGTGTCCTGTGGTTGATAAACATGCACCTGTCAGGAAGCTAACTGTCAGGGCTGTTAGTGCACAGTGGATTGATGAGGAGTTAAAGAAATGTATGGACGAGAGAGATGGGGCAAAGGTGGTGGCAATTAGGTCTGGCAATCCATTAGAATGGCAGACATACTGTAAAATTAGAAACAAGGTGACCAAACTGAACAGAAAAAAGAAGAAAATGTATTATGAAAGTAAGATGTATAATATAAAGCATGATAGAAAAAAGCTCTGGGCTACACTGAACAATATCATGGGCAAAAAGAGCAATTCAACACCATCCTTCATTGAATCAGAAGGTGCGTTTATTACTAAACCTGTTGACATTGCTAATTATTTTAATAATTACTTTATGGACAAAGTGAGTAAATTAAGGCAGGAAATGCCAAAATCCAGCTGTGAGTCATCCTATCAATGTATAAAAGAACAAATAATGAAGGATAAGAACTGTACCTTTAAACTGTGTAAAGTAAGTATAGAAGAGGTGGAAAAATTATTGCTGTCCATCAATAATGAGAAACCACCTGGTATAGATAATTTAGATGGAAAGCTATTGAAGTGTATTGCCAGCTATATTGCTGCTCCTATTTGCCACATCTTCAATTTGAGCCTTGAATGTAATGTCTGCCCCCTAACCTGGAAAGAGGCCAAAGTCATTCCATTACCAAAGAATACAAGAAATGCCTTTACGGGCTCTAACAGCCGACCAGAAAGCCTGTCACCTGTTCTCAATAAACTCCTGGAAAAAAATGTTTTTGAACAAATACAATATTATTTCTCTGTTAACAATCTGACAAGTGACTACCAGCATGCTTACAGAATGGGTCACTCAACAGCCACAGTGTGACGCACACAAAATGTATGGTCACAATTTATGTAATTTTGGGTTGTTTATTTATGTCATTTATGTGAGAGGAGTACTTCATATGCACCGTAATGGTCAAATATTGTTGCTTGTTGAACCTACAAGGCTTCCCTACAATATACACTGCAAGTATCAGTGCTGCCAGCAGGGGGCAGTGCAGCGTGTTACTTCGTTGTTGGACTCTCTTCTGAGTGGACTTCCGTTTCCTCGTTCATTCTGCTGAGCTAGGCTGAACTGCACAGAAACAACGCCGACTGTCTCATCTTTTCTCCTGTTTATTCAGGTTTGTGAGGTGTCAACAACTTGTGTGAGAGCATGTGCATGTTGCTGAACGCTTGATGTGCAGGTTGGACTGGTTTTACGAGGAGTGCAATGTGTATTTATGTGCTTTTTCTGTAAGTAGAGAAATGTAGTTTTTTTCTCAAGATGGCGCCAGCCGTTAAGTTTCTCTGTCGATATCAATGTAAATTTGGTCTAGTTTTGGCTCCAGTACAATACATACAGTTATGTGAATATTATCTGTTTGACTGTTAAAGGTGTGTTTTATCTGGAAAGAGATAAGAGATATAAATGCTCATTGTATTTGTATGATTACATTACTTTTATGTTTTTCATATTGTGGATCTTTGGGTGGAATAACAGTACAAACTGGAAAACATACAGAAAGAATTATGCTGAGATTAATCTGTCATATTTGTAAATAAAACATTCTGCTGAGCGAGGCTGAACTGCACAGAAACAACGCCGACTGTCTCATCTTTTCTCCTGTTTATTCAGGGTTTTTTTATCTGTATACAGTCTCTCACCCGAGACCTGTAACAGATATTTGGGGGCTCGTCCGGGATCGGCAGTGACGAGGGGTCCGACAACTGCTGATCCAGTGATCCATGAACCTTGGGCCAGAGTGACGACGCGTTGCCAGAGCGAGGGGTACTGCGAGGGTGAAACTTCCAGGGCGAGGGAACCACCGAGGCGGGGGTCTGAGCCAAGAGAGTGCAACTCAACGTTTCCAGGGCGTCGACAGCGTGCAGCATGTCTGCCAACGAAAGAAAGAGACTGGTTTGGACAGTAAAGAAGCAACTTCACAACCTCACAGCTGAAGAAATCTTCGGGCTCACTCAGGACATCGGAACAGTGGACTGGCTTGACTCAGATAAGTTGGACGAAGAGGACGAGGAGAGTTGTTTTGATTATTTGTCTGTTTACATGTCTAGTGACTCCCTGTTAAACTCAGAAGATGAAGGTATTTCATGGTTACTGCATCTGAAAGATCAAGTAGACCAGATCATTGAAAAGTGTAGAGTAGTGGAGTGGAGTGTCTGGTGACTCAACATGTTAACACTGAGATTGAGAGTGACAGTACCGTCCTCTTGCATTCTTCGCCTACTGACAAAGCTACTGCTGATGTAAATGTTAATACTGGGTCAATGCTAACTGAAATGTCTGATGTGAATACTGATACTCATGAGCCTAATATGCAGAGGTTGCTTAACAGTTATGAGGAGCTTCATTATAAACTCCTCCAGCTTAACATCCCACTTCCTCCTCACACTACAGGCCAGCAGCTGGTTAGTCCAAGGGACTACAGTCAGCCCGGCAGGCTGAACACTAACAACTCACCTCAATACTTACCTCACTCCAGCGCAGGAAAACCGTCCATCCAACCTAGTAGACTGAACACTAACCACTTACCTCTTCACCTACCTCAACCCAACCCAGAACAGCCCATCCACGCTGGTGAGACTATGATAGCATTAAAAGATCTGCCACTGCTTCAACGCAGGGAGTTCAAGATACATGGAGGGCAGATAGGGGATACAGCATCAGATGTGAGTTACAATAGCATCTGCAAACAAGTAGATGAAGGACTGAGAGACAGACACACAGACAGTGAGATTATCAGAGGAGTCATGCGCATAATCAGACCTGGAAACTTCAGAGATATGCTGATTAATAAAGAGGATATGACTGTCGCAGAGTTGAAAAGCTTCCTCCAATCTCACCTTGGTGAAAAGAGCAGCACAGAGCTATTTCAGGAACTGATGTGTGCAAAACAACATGATAATGAGGCACCACAACAGTTCTTATACAGGATGATCGGGCTAAAACAGAAGATAACGTTCACCAGCAGACAAACCAGCTCTGTAGTTAAGTATGACGCATCCACAGTACAGTGTGTGTTTCTGAACACCATCTACCAAGGTCTGAGTGAGAAACATGAGGATGTGAGACGAGAACTAAAACATCTCCTCATCAGACACTGTGGGGCTGACCCCACAGTGTCTGATGAGTCACTACTAAGGCAAGTAATCACGACTACCAGTGAAGAAAGTGAAAGGAAGCGTAGACTGGGTCGCAGCTCCACACGTAAAGCGACCCAGGCCTACAGTACTCAAGCCGAACCTGAAAAGACAAAAAAAGGTGATAAGAACACTGAAACTGAAAGTAAGGACAAGACAATTCAGAGACTAACTGCTCAAGTCGAGGCTTTAACTCAGACTATAGACTCGTTAAAGCAACAAAGGACACAAACTCAGGCACCTGAGCAGCCATACTCACCTGTGTGCAAGTACCTGAAGTGTCAAAAATCGGTGCCTGGAAGTGGGCCTGTAGGCTCCCGACCTTGAACCTCTTGTCTCTTGTCAGTTGTCCTCAGATGTCGATTTGGTATCTTAGGCTCAGCTGGCAAATACTTAAAGAAACACTGGAAACAGGCAAAGTCCGATGCAATCAAGTTTAATGTGTCAACAGGCTTTAACACATACAACTTAGCGAGTCAAACTCCGGAGTGTGACTGAAAAACTGCTCTCAGCGTCCTGGCTTATATGCTGGTGGAGATTCTAATGAGACCTCTTTTGCTAATCCTTCCCACTCAAGTCCAATTCTATTGGTGGTAAACTTTTCTTTGTGTCCAATTCTGATTGGGCCCGTTTTTAATGGTGTAATGCAGCCTGGAATTTCCCAAATCTTCTACCCCTAAGTCCGGTTTTGCTTTCACTCTATTTTTAAAAAACAATGTGAATTTTGGGGACTTTCTTTATACAGTCCTCAGTGCTCTTGTTCTTATACAAAGTGAACCTTTAGAACACAATATGTGAATGTGTGTGTGTATTACGACATTTGAATATGTGCTTCATCATTAAACAAGACATAGTTTGTTATAGGTGTGTTCTTTCAGTATGTGCATACAATATGATTACATAGTCTGGTGCTATGAATACTTTGACATGTATAACAATGTTTTATCATATTCAGATGCAGATCAAAGTGTTTTATAATGCCTTGTACATAAGACATGATTCTATGATCTTTGTCTCTTAATCAACTTATGTATCCTAACCCTGTTACTTGATTTGAACACAAACTTTTACACTACATACCCCAGTGACCAAGTTAGGTCACAGAGGAAACAAAGACCCTATGGATGCCCCCAGTGTGTAGAGCAAGGTCTGTCTAACTGTAACCACTGTTTCGCCTGTGGGGAAGAGTTGTCTGAGGAAGTCAAAGCAGCCGGGAAACGGGCCTCGGTCATGGCGGAGGGACGACCTGTGACTGAATTCAAGACCAAGTCCCATTGCAGTGATATACTGGTGTCCAAGCCTGCTGAGGTGAGTTCAGTTATTTCGCCACAGTCACCCACCAAAACTCACCTGGTTACAGACAAAGTAGCTCCACTAATCGGACGCAGATCCCTGCTCAAATGTAGCATCGCTGGCTACGCGGTCACTGTTTTGTTGGACACTGGAGCCAATGTCAGTATTCTTGATCGTACCTGGAAAGAAAAATACTTACCCTGCCAAGATATCCGACCTCTCAGTGAGCTCATTGACAAAGAATTGGACGTCCTGGCCGTCACGGGAGATGAAATACCCTATGATGGATGGGTGGAGGTAATAGTCAACCTGCAAGGCAATAATGATCCAGACCTGTCTATTCGAGTGCCATTTCTGGTGAGCCGTTTACAGCTAGAAAGGCCATTGATTGGATTCAATGTAATTCAAGAGCTCGTAAAGGGACACCAGAGTAGACCCAAAGTCCTGTCTATCCTCGCCAATCTCCTCGCTGGAGCCATGGAAATAGACAGCGTCAAAGCTGAGGCTATAGTGAGCTTTGTGCAAACCCAGAGACCTGATGATGAATATGCTATGGTGAAGGTTGGTCCAAGAGGAGCTATCATCCGTCCTGATGAAATTGCCCATGTCAAATGTCAAGTCCCAGCCGATCTTCATCCCTCTGACTCACTGGTGTTATTTGAACCCAAATTCAACAGCTTGCCATTGGAGAAGCTAGACATTGGTGAGGGGCTAATGGAAATCCATTAGGCTGACCGACCCTATGTTGAGGTGCCAAAAGGAACCACACAGACCATGAGGCGATACTACCCAGCAGAACGGTAATAGGCAGTATCGAGCCCGTTGAGAAGGTCATAGAGGTAGACCGACCAGAGAGTCACAAGAAACACCAAACCCCAGTACATGGTGCTGACCCTCCTCCCACCACTAAGTCAACCAGTGGCAACTCAACCACACTGTGGCACCCTCCAGTTGACATAAGCCATCTTACCGAGGAACAACAGAAGGAAGTCAAACAGATGCTGTACGAGGAATCTGGAGCGTTTGCTCAGGACAATGACGACATAGGATGCATCCCCAGTCTCCAAATGAGCATCAACCTTAAGGATGATATTCCTGTCCAGCGAACCTATGCATCTGTTCCAAAGCCACTCTACAAGGAGGTCAAGGAATATGTCCAGGATCTGCTCGCCAAGGGATGGATAGTCAAGTCAAAATCACCATTTGCTGCTCCTGTGGTCTGTGTTAGGAAGAAAGATGGAACACTTAGACTGTGTATTGACTACAGGCTACTCAATCAAAAGACTGTGCCAGACCGCCATCCCTTACCTCGCATTCAAGACCTGATAGACACCCTTGGAGGTCACAGCTGGTTCACCATCTTGGACCAAGGAAAGGCCTACCACCAGGGCTACATTGCTGAAGGTTCTCGTCACATGACCGCATTCATCACACCCTGGGGTCTATATCAATGGGTGGGGATACCATTTGGCCTCTCCAATGCTCCAGCTGCTTTCCAGAGAAGCATGGAGGAAATGCTTGACAACCTGCAGGACGAATGTTGCATTCCCTACCTGGATGACGTCCTTTGTTTTGGTAAATCCTTTGACGATCACCTTGAGGGAGCGAGACGGGTCCTGAGGGCTCTGCAGCAGCATGGTGTGAAGCTTAGACCAACAAAATGTGAACTGTTTAAACATGAGGTCAGGTATGTGGGAAGGCTGGTCTCGGCAGAGGGAGTGAGGATCGACCCTAAGGACCTAGATGCTGTCCTAGCCCTGAGGGAGAAGACGCCCAACACGGTGGGAGATGTCAGAAAACTACTTGGGTTTCTCAGTTATTATAGGACATACATCCAAGACTTCTCCCGCATCGCCAAATCCATATATGAGTTGCTGCAGATAAAAGGGAGTCAAGCAGAGAAACTCCCAGTACAACTGAAGAGAGGCAAGGGTGCGCAGCTCTCATCGAGGACCCCAGTTCGGTGGATGGAGGAACACCAGGGTGTTCTCCACCAGCTCATAAAAACACTGACCAACCCACCTGTACTGGCCTACCCCGACTTTGACCTGCCCTTCGTAGCACACACCGACGCCTCAGAGCAAGGACTAGGTGCAGTGCTGTACCAGCACCAGAACGGGAAACTCAGAGTCATTGCCTATGGTTCTAGAACTCTGTCTCCTGCTGAGAGGAACTACAGGCTCCATTCTGGCAAGGTCGAGTTCCTTGCTTTGAAGTGGGCAGTCTGTGAGAAGTTTCGGGACTACTTGTTCTACGCGCCCCACTTCACAATCTACACAGACAATAACCCACTCACCTACGTCATGAGTATGGCCAAACTGAACGCCATTGGCCACAGGTGGGTAGGTGAACTTGCAGACTTCAGATTCGACATCAGATACCGACCAGGAAAAAACAATGTCGATGCCAACACCCTCTCCCATCTGCCGCTGGACATTGACAAGTATGTGGCAGAATGCACTGAGAAACTGTCCAAAGAAACTGTTTGTGCAACGTGGGAGGGCAGTCAAGCTGCAGAGAAACAAGACATTCCTTATGTGGCCGCTCTCAACCTGGCACAAGACCCAAGATCCCCTGGGATAGGGCCGCTGCCCACTATTGACCATGAGGAGCTGGTCAGAGCTCAGAGAGAAGACCCAGCAATAGGGGCACTAATACAATTGAAGGAGACAAAGGAAGTCCTGTTGAAGGAAGACCGACAAAGAGCGAATGGCCCCCTGCGAAAACTCATGCATGAATGGTGCAAACTCCACATCAGGAACAATCTGCTGTACAGGCAAACCACACAGCGACAACAACTTGTCCTACCAACAAAGTAGCAGGCTGTGGTTTTAAAGCACCTCCATGATGATATGGGCCACGTGGGCACTGAGAGAGTACTCACGTTAGCGAGAGACAGGTTCTATTGGCCCTTTATGAAAAGAGACATCGAAGCCTATGTCACCAGGAGATGTCCCTGCATCAAGAAAAAGAAACCGGTCACCCACATCAGGGCACCAATGGGAAGTATCACCAGCACTTCACCACTGGAACTGGTCTCCATTGACTACATGCACTTAGAGACCAGCAAAGGTGGATATGAATACATCTTGGTTGT
This sequence comes from Epinephelus moara, assembly GCF_006386435.1. Lineage (NCBI taxonomy): Eukaryota > Metazoa > Chordata > Actinopteri > Perciformes > Serranidae > Epinephelus > Epinephelus moara. The sequence goes on from NC_065511.1 coordinate 1,069,536, forward strand.
CATTGACCATTTCACCAGATTTGCCCAAGCGTATCCAACGAGAAACAAGTCTGGTCGAACAGCGGCTGAAAGAATCTTCAACGACTTTGTTCCCCGCTTTGGGTACCCCGCAAAGTTACACCATGATCAGGGCAGAGAATTTGAGAACGAGCTGTTCAAAACACTACAACAACTGACTGGTGTCGGCCACTCCAGGACAACACCTTACCATCCTCAGGGTAATCCGGCTGAACGTCTGAATCGAACCCTGCTTCAGATGCTGAGAACCCTAGAAGAGAAGGAGAAGGGAAATTGGAAAGAACACTTGCCCCAGATCGTACATGCATACAATTGCACCAAGCATGAAGCCACGGGCTTTTAACTTTACTACTTACTGTACGGACGCCACCCACGCCTTCCTGTCGACTTGTTGTTCGGTCTGTCCACTGAAGAGGAGGCAGGTTCTCCCAGGGGTTATGCGGAGAAATGGGCGAGACGAATGAGAGAAGCCTATCGAGTTGCCTCTGACAACAGTCACCAGTCCAGTGCTAGGGGCAAGAGGTATTACGATCGTCACCTGAAAGGGGTCATCCTGCAGCCCAGTGATAGGGTCTTGGTCCGGAACCTGGGTGAGAGAGGAGGTCCAGGGAAGTTAAGGTCCTACTGGGAACAAACAGTGTATGTAGTTAGAGAACAAGTGAATGATAGTCCTATCTACAAGGTGTCCCCAGAAACTGGCGGAAGTCGAGTCCGGACTCTTCACAGAAATCTCCTGCATGTGGTCAATGACCTTCCTGTTGACCCACCCCCACAGACAAAGACAACACAACCTAGAGAGAGGAGAGAGCGAAACAGACATGTGAGAACACAAAACCAGAGGGAGCTACCCAGGATAGCGATTCAACAGACACAGATGATGAAACTCCCGTGGCACAGTACTGGTTGAGAGCCCCAGTACAAACAGAAATCGAAAAGGACATTGTGGGACCTACCTGTCAGCCTCAGGGAAATTCAGCTCACATTCCAACTGCAAAAGGGCCTGAACAACCCAGGATCATCTTACCTGCAAGGGATGATAGCGAGGTACAGCCTAGAGCAGCCCAATCTGTGAGAAAGGACAGACGAGAAAACCATACCACAAGGAGAACTCACACAGGATGACCCAGAGGTGCAAATCAATGAGGATCACTTACCTGTGGACCAGGCACAGCTGGGAGGGTTTGAGTATGAGCCTGAGGGAAATAGACCCAGTACAGCTGGAGGTGGTCGCCCTGTAGCCTCTGAGGCAGTCGACACACACAGTGAGTGGGTCAGGAGGTCCACGCGAGATAGAAGGCCCACACGGATGTTGACGTATGAGTCCTTGGGTGAACCCTCGTACCACTTTCAAGCAAATTGCAACACAGTGGGAGCCTACGAGCCAATACCAGTTCCAGTCGGGGAAATGCCAACATACCCGATGGCCTATCACACACCTGTTTGTGTACTGATCCACAAATACTCACCTTTATACACACACACACACACACACACACACACACACACACACACACCTACATACATACTTACCTTTATATACACACACCTACATACATACTTACCTTTATACACACACACCTACATACATACTTACCTTTATATACACACACCTACATACATACTTACCTTTATACACACATACCTACATACATACTTATCTGGTACTTACCTTTGGGGTACTGAAAGTGTTCATGGAATGTAAAATGTTTGAGGTTTAGAAATATGTAGATGTCTGGAGCCATTTTTATTTTGTCGGGGAGCGTGTGACGCACACAAAATGTATGGTAACAATTTATGTAATTTTGGGTTGTTTATTTATGCCATTTATGTGAGAGGAGTACTTCATATGCACCATAATGGTCAAATATTGTTGCTTGTTGAACCTACAAGGCTTCCTTACAATATACACTGCAAGTATCAGTGCTGCCAGCAGGGGGCAGTGCGGCGTGTTACTTCGTTGTTGGACTCTCTTCTGAGTGGACTTCTTTTCCTCGTTCATTCTGCTGAGCGAGGCTGAACTGCACAGAAACAACGCCGACTGTCTCATCTTTTCTCCTGTTTATTCAGGTTTGTGAGGTGTCAACAACTTGTGTGAGAGCATGTGCATGTTGCTGAACGCTTGATGTGCAGGTTGGACTGGTTTTACGAGGAGTACAATGTGTATTTATGTGCTTTTTATGTAAGTAGAGAAATGTAGTTTTTTTCTCAAGATGGCGCCAGCCGTTAAGTTTCTCTGTCGATACCAATGTAAGTTTGGTCTAGTTTTGGCTCCAGTACAATACATACAGTTATGTGAATATTATCTGTTTGACTGTTAAAGGTGTGTTTTATCTGGAAAGAGATAAGAGATATAAATTCTCATTGTATTTGTATGATTACATTACTTTTATGTTTTTGATATTGTGGATCTTTGGGTGGAATAACAGTACAAACTGGAAAACATACAGAAAGAGTTATGCTGAGATTAATCTGTCATATTTGTAAATAAAACATTCTGCTGAGCGAGGCTGAACTGCACAGAAACAACGCTGACTGTCTCATCTTTTCTCCTGTTTATTCAGGTTTTTTTTTATCTGTATACAGTCTCTCACCCGAGACCTGTAACAACAGCACTAACACAAATGACAGGTGATTGGTTGAAAGAAATTGATAAAAAGAACATTGTGGGAGCAGTATTGTTAGATTTTAGTGCTGCGTTTGATGTGGTGGACCACAAAATATTATTAAATAAACTGAGTAAAGCCATAATACCTCAAACGGCTTTATCATGGATAGAAAGTTACCTATCGAATAGAACTCAAAGAGTATTCTTTAATGGTAGCTTCTCTGAGGCTAGACAGGTTGAAAGTGGAATTCCACAAGGAAGTTCGCTTGGTCCATTGCTGGTCTCTATTTTCACCAATGATTTTCTATCTGCTCTTAAAAAAGCACATATGTCGATGTATTCTGATGACACAACAATATACATTAATGCACCCACAGTTAACGAAATTACGAACACCCTGAATGAAGAATTGCAAATAGTATTAGACTGGGTAATCAACAACAAACTAGTCTTAAATATATCAAAAACTAAAAGCATGATATTGGGTACAAATTATGCATTGAGATCTAAACCAAAGCTAAACCTGATACTAAACAATATAGCTGTTGAACAGGTGGAAGAAACAAAGCTGTTGGGTGTTATTGTAGATTGTAACTTGTCAAGGACGAGACACATAGATGCTGTTGTTGGGAAAATGGGAAGGAATATATCTGTTATTAAAAGATGCTCAGCTTTTCTGACACCACAATTGACCAAGCAAGTCCTTCAAACTCTAGTATTGCCAAACTTAGACTATTGCTCAGTGATTTGGTCAGGTGCAAACAAGAAGGAGATAGGAAAGCTGCAGCTAGCTCAGAACAGAGCTGCTCGTCTGGCACTTCGAGGCACACTAAGGTCTAATGTAAATAAAATGCATGTCAAGCTCTCCTGGATGAAAGTCACGGAGAGGCTGACAGCATCACTCCTTGTTTTTTTTAGAAATATTAATGTGTTGAAATGTCCGAATTGTTTATATAAGCAACTGACACGTAGCTCTGACATACATACATACCACACAAGGCATGCCACCAGAGGTTGCTATAGATTTCCTAAAGCTAGGACACAATCAATGCAAAGAACAGTTAAGTATCGAGCCATGTTAGGATGGAACTCTCTTCCAGAACAGATCATTAAAGAACAAACAAAAGCGAGCTTTAAAAGAAAACTTATACCTAATAGCCCTACACCTGTAAACACATTCTGTACATGCAGACATACACATATAAAATATTATCACACACATGCACACACACCTATAATTATGTGTATTTAAGTCATTTTATTATTATTATGATTTATTTTTTCTTTCTTTAATTTCATTTATGTATTTTTTTTATTGTTGTTTATATTATTTTTCTTTGTCTTTTACTCGTACTCGTACTCGTCGTCCTCCGCTTATCCGGGTCCGGGTCGCGGGGGCAGCAGCCTCAGCAAAGAAGCCCAGACAGTCCTCTCCCCAGCCACTTCCGTCAACTCTTCCGCGGGAACCCCAAGGCGTTCCCAGGCCA
>NC_065511.1:1079921-1080918 GCF_006386435.1 Epinephelus moara
CTGTTGTTGGCGAATTGTTACAAACTGATGAATTCGCTGGTCAAGGCTAGGCAAAACGTTAGTACAGGTGAGATGACAGACGGATGGATGGTTTGTCTCTAACAAAATACTTTCTGTAGACGTGCTGCAAGAACGGATTATTGCTTGCTATTGCTGGTGGCGCCATTGCATGTATGCCACATATAGCAGATGAATGTGATTTCCCGTCAATGAGATAAACGCAACTGTCCTCACAGTCCGTGCCGGCGCAGTGAGGGAGAAAAGCACAGACTGCTTCTGTTGGAAGTGCTGTGGTCAGAATAACGGGTGGTCGGACTACTGGGTATGAAATCCGACGGTCGGAATAATGGCATTAAAATGGTCGGATTAATGGCCGGTTGACATTATGGGACTAAAACAATAACACTCGCCGTAGACCTGCATGGTCGGATTAGTGGGTAGTCGGACCTTTGGGACGCCTGGTCCCCACTGGCGAGTGGCTCCTGGTGGCTCCATTGCATAAAACGAAAGAAGAAGAAGAAGAACTGTCCGACTTCACCGCGGCTTTTTGTCACCATCCCCCGCTAAGGCCGCCTGCTCTCGTCTACTTTCCAGGGGCCTATTGCACAAAACTAGGATAAGGGATTAAGCCGGGATATCTTGGTTATCCTGGCTCAACTTATCCGTGATCCGGTTGCACAAAAGCGGGATAGTGGAAAGCGGGATATGTTATGACATAATTTACCATGGAGATTTATTCTGTGGAGCTAGCCTGCTCCAGACCAGGCTAAGTTCCAGGATCTATTTAATCTCATCCCTTATCTCAGTCAGCAGTCATCACAAATGGAAACCAATAGTTATTCCACTGCCCACTGCACATTGTTATCACATTCAACCAGACCCACTGTCATTATTTAAACATTTGTGATCATTAATTGCAATCATTTTAGATAAATGATGATTTTAGATGATTTTGCAATCATTAGATAATTTACAGTTTCCCATAGACTATATATAA
>NC_065511.1:1082027-1099923 GCF_006386435.1 Epinephelus moara
TTGCATACATATAATGAAACAGCAGAGGAGCATGGAGAATGAGGAGCAAACATAAGATAAGATAAGATAAGATAAGATAAGATAAGATAAGATAAGATAAGAGGAACTTTATTTATCCCAAAGGGAAATTCAATTAAGTCAGTGAGCTCATGTATTTATCAAAGAGTTATACAGACTGATGGAGTTACATTTACACAATTTCACTCACATCTGCAGTCAATTTCAGTTACAATTTCAACTGATTCATAATCAGAGTACAACTACGTTTTCGGAGATGTTAATTAACTATTTGGATTGTAATTGTGATGGTTTCAGCGGAGCAGTGAGTGTGTATTTGTGCACTACTTACGCATTCAGGCGGTCTGCAATACTTTGCCACGCTTTCTCTCATTGTTTAATAACTGCAGCGGTGTTACCTTTCTTTTTGATTTGATCCTTTACCTCTTCGTAAGCCTCCATGAGGATTTCTGCCTCCGACGGGGAAAAGTACACCGCTCTTGTTGCCATGGTGAATCAGTGAATCTGTGATCAATGGCGGGGTCTATCTGAGGAAGCCGCGTGCTGATCCAGGATTGGTTTCACCAAAGATACTGTATTATAACAAGATGGCCCACCTACAATATACCCCCACTGTATGAAATGGTATACATTTCCGGTCTCCTAAGTAGGCGTTGTCCCCCGTAGCCCAATCAAAGACGATGGAGAACCGCCAATCAAAGACGAGTATCCCCACCCTCACTTGGTTATCGTAGATTAGCTGGGCTAACCGTTAGCCGTTAGCGGTGTCTGTAAAAACTCAGTAACTCAATAAACGGTCTGTGAAAAAAATATTTTTCCAGCGGATATCTTAGTTGCAACATGATTGAGCTAGCAAAGCAGTTTTGTGTTTCTATGTGTGATATTTATTCAGTTTTGGGAAATCACAATGTCTAGAAAGCATCAGTTGCTGCAGCTGACAGGAACAGGTAACAGCAGCAGCAAAGCTAACATCAGGACGTCATCTGTTAAAAGCCTCCCGTTGTCGGATACGACATGAAACTACTCCAGTTAACTCAATCATGTTGTAACTAAGACATCCGCTGGAAAAAAATATTTTTTTTAATCCAGTATCTTTGGTGAAACTGCACTGATTTCAGCACCAGAGATGAGCTATCTGTTGCCAGATCTCGCGAGAGTGTGTTGTTGAGACAGAGACAGGTCTTGAATAAAGTAAATTTTCTCCTGATTTGTCTGTCTGAAATTTGCCATTTTGGTGTCGGAATGTTCTAAAGATATGTGGCTTGTGATAAATGGGTCCAATATCTGCTTCCGTGACTATGGGGCGAAAGAATTGGCCATAAATTGTGATCAAGTTCATTTTCCTCATTGATGACAATACATTCAGAGCTGCCGCAAGTCTCCTACAGGGGTGTGGCGCTGACGTCACTGAATCAGGAAGTGAGCTGAGTGGGGTATCTCGCTTTATCCAATATCTCTGGTTTCACCTGGCTTGATGAATCCGTGTCTGCTCATCCTGGCTTGGTCATTGTGCAACCAATTAAGCCTGGACGCTCTTGTTTTGGATTCGTTGAACCCAGCTCAGTCATTTACCCTGGATGTCTGAATCCTACTTTTGTGCAACGGGCCCCAGGCGAGGCGCAGTTCATCTCGAACGAGCCTATTCTTACCCTAACCTAACCTTAAAGGAGCTATATGTAAGAAATCTAAAGCAAATAGTCATAAAATCATCCTAATTTGTCACAGAGACTAAGGAATGATGTTAATATAACATACTGATCTCACCGACAACAATAGTACAGCCAGAATATTCACATTTAAAACATTTTTTACGGTCTGCAAATCATGTTTATGTTTTGAATCTGTGCTCTGGCCTGTTGTGCCACCCACCGCCGTCTACCAGTCACGCAGTCAGTAGAGTCTCAGCATCAGTTACCGTTACGACAATGGCTGTGCGACTAAACCCAAACGACCTCGTTATGATTCCCAAAAACGCCAAGACAAAACTTGAGGCAAAGCGAGGGTCTATATAGGAGATAGTAGATTTGAACGGTGGTGATGATTGAAAGCGGAGAAGAATTTGAAATCGGATGTGACTACTCTGACTACTCTTCTCCTTGACAGGTAAGCTTTAGCCAAAGTTGGCTAACTAGCATCATAGCTAGAATTTGAGCGCAGTAACCATTTTGGCTACATTCTTACATACAGCGCCTTTAACCAGTCCCATTTTCTTGCCTGAACCTAACCAATCCAACCAACGAAGGCACAGAGTGGTGGCCAATCATAGGGAGAGAAGAGTTTAATCCTACTGTCGACTCTCTCGCGTGATTGTCTTTCAGGCTGTCATGGCTTCCTTGAGGAAGCTTCAGATGTATGCTGTTACTCCAACAGGGGAACACTCTGCATCGGTCATCTTCCTTCACGGTTTAGGTGCTCAGTAGTTTATTTTATACTTCAGCACATCTCTGGTGGTTATACTGGGATTTTGGTAATTTACAGAAATGCTGTTAACTCCAGTTTGTCGCTCTTATTGCGGGTCTGAATGCTCAGCAATGAGCATAAAGCACGATTATCACCTCTAGTTTCAATAGGCTAAATAAACGAAATAGCCTCCCGTTAATCAGCTCCTTCAAAGTTATTCACTGCTAGAGGTGATAGTGGTTATTAGGACTCAATGGTCATTTCCTATTGGATTTAAAGGAAATATATATTTAGATTTTCCTTGTCTAATAGCTACTAGAAACACGAACCTCCCTTCATTCCCTTTCCCTGTTGACTGTGGTGACGTTATTGTTGTGCAGAGACTCAGAGTGTGATTTTTATGCTCATAATGCAGATCTCCCTTGCAGCAGAACTTCACGGTTCTGTAGTAACATTACAGAAAATACACTGCTGCTTTATACAGGCTTTAACTAATACATGCTTAGGGAACGTTTGTTACTTATAAGGGGAGGGGTGCTCGCAAAAAGGCAGAGGCATGTCAACTAATCTTTTAAAGACTGGGGAGGGTCATGTGTTTTTATTTTTGCTTAGAGGAGGGGCATAAAAATTGAAACGGTTGTATTTTGTATTTTCTGAATATGCTGCTAACTCCAAATGAGTGTTCTAAAGACTTGTATTTTCTTTTAAAATCATCAAAATTACATCATTTATCACTGCCAGAAACTGTAAAAATGGAGACTATCGTGGGATTTTCACTTTTCAGACAGTCCTTGGACACATTTCCATCAGGGAAAAAAAACATAATCAAAACTGAGTTTAAAATAGTGACATTTCATCAATATCACTTTATTTAAAATTTGCCAGAAAAAATAAACCGTTTGCACGACCTGACCAGCATGCAAGACAAGAGTGAAAAACCAAGGCTTTTTTCAACAAGAGTATTTTCAACTCTTTCAAACACCAAAAGGTAGGTTTTAAAAACCTATTAACTAAATTATGGTGGAGGGAGGTTCATGCATTTTCCACTCAGGGAGGCTCAAGAAAATATTTGTAGCTTTGGGGAAGCTCAAGAAAAAAAATGATTATACAGGTGTAGTATCTGATGTGCTATGTTTATGTGATGACCGGGGTCTTTTATGATCAGTTAGGGGCCCAGGTCAAGACTTTATTATGGCTCAGGTCAAGGATTGATAAGCTAGGCTGAAAGGTTGGATTCCATCTAGATTGTCTCTCTGTCACCTGTCACATTTTCTCTCAAAGTTCACAAAAACAACCGACCTACAGTATATAGGCAGGGTAAATTGAGCCGTTATTCAGAGCAGTTCATATTGGCTTCGAACTCTCTCCAGGCAATCTAGATGCTTGATTTGATGCTGTACTTCTTGTAATAAACCTTTCCATATACAAGCAAGACGGTGTCAGCGGAGTCTCCTTCATCACCTTCACATCATTGCTATTTAATAAACAACCATTTTGGCGTCACGAACAGGATGAGGATGAGAAGAAGAATGAACAATTTTGGCGTCACGAACTCCGGACGTGTTGTGACCTGCGGCGTCACCGACAGCTTCAGCGCACCTGCTCCCGCACCAAGCCGGCAAATACGGTGAGCATTTTTCGCGTGATTGAGCGCTGGTTCGCTCATTCGGGCTGTTGTGGGTTTGCTGTTTGGTCGCACCGTAAAGAATCATTTGTGTGTGCATGCCATGATGTGTTGATGTTTGGAGTGATTCTCCGTTCTAAATTTAGTTTTGTTGCGTTGTGTTGGCCTACAATGCAAAGGGGGGAGTGTAATAGAGAAAATAGAAAATAAGTTAAAATAAAAGTTGAAGTTAAAAGAAAGGAAAAAGAATAAAAGTTGAAGTTAAAGAAGTAAAGAAAATAAAGGTTGAAGTAAAAGAAATGTAGAATAGCCTAATAAGTAACGATAAGGTGAGCTAAATAACACCATGCGAGATTAATGAAGATTGGGCCCTTATCTTCTTAACGGTAAGACATGTGTATATTAGTCACTGCATGAAAGTTGGCTTTGAGAAATAGTCGGAATTTGGCTAAAAGAAAAAAGAGGAAAGTAACAACCCTGGACCCAAGGGGAAATTGGCAATATGGAAAAAGAGACAAGGTAAAAGAGAAGATAAAGGAAATAGAGAAGACAAGAGGAAAAAGTAAAGAGACAATAGAGAAATAAAGAGAAATAGGAATAAAGGAAAAGAGAGAAGAAAGAGTTAAAAAAAAAGCCGCAGATTTGGACAAAAGCCCTCTAGGAGGCGATTTTAGATGGGCCTAAAATCCTGGGACATCACTAGGTGAATTTCAGGTCAGTTCAGGGAACTGGAGGTGTAGAATGGAAAATTCAATTTTAAGTTCCCACTAACATTAGTTGACAAACGGTGTTTGAAGCAGCCTCTCATTGAATATCTACACCTCATAAGGTAGCAAAATTTAGAAAGAAAAGATCGGCAGAAAAAGCATGCTATAGGAAAGTATGAATGAGTCGACTTTGAGAATTAAGGATGGAATGCTGTTTGTGTTTTTGGGATGATGCTGGTTTGTTGTGTGTATTTACTTTGTGAGTTTGTTTTGTGTCCTTGTTTGTTGGACGATTGATCTGTGTGTGTGTGTGTGTGTGTGTGTGTGTGTGTGTGNTAAATAAAATTGATTGATTGATTGATTGATTGATTGATTGATATAGGTTGTGGTTGAGAACAGGAGATTTAGTAAATTATTTTTAGTAAAATATTTTGTCTTTTAGTGTTAAAACATATGAGCCTCAAACTTTATAAATATTGACTGAAACTTATGAGCCTTTGACAGGGACTTTGATAAAGAGCTATGAGCCTCTTTCGAGGGGACGTTTTTGAATCTGTTAAGAACATATGAGCCCCAAGAAGGACGTTTATGATTTTGAAGAGAAGTGTGAAGATCAGTGAGAATATTTTCAGTGAGTCTGTGTGAGTGTGTGTGTGTGCTCCGGCTGGTGGGTGTGTGTGTGTGTGTGTGCGTGTGCTCTTTGTTTCTGACTTTGTACCTTGCTATATGGAGTCTATCTGATCTTTAGGAAATTGGGCTAGAGGTTCACTATCTGAGAACTAGAATATATTGGAAGTTCTTGCTAATTTTAAGAGGTGGAGCAAGGGGGGACACCCCATATAGAACGCAAATAAGATTGATCTTCCTAATAGGGGGAGTGCTGAGGGTGCTCCCTTCCCTTTTCTCCTTGTAAGGTACAAGCAAAAAAAAGAAAGAAAAAGAAAAATGTTAGATCATTATGATTTGATTCTGATAGTTTGACAGTTTTTAGGATATTCGAATTAATTTAAAGTAAAAAGAGTATTAAGAAGTACAGCCTGTGGGTAATAATATAAAACTGGAAGATTTAAGATGTTATTAGAGTGAAACAAACTAAAATTTCTAAATTGATAATGTATTGTATGTAATCATAACTTGGTATTTGTTAGTAGTTGTAGTTTAAAGGAGGAAAACATCTGTTGTAGATAAAAATGACCTAAGTGTTGGCAGATAATAGGTGTAAATCACACTGAATTATTTCTCATGAAAGTGAGAAGGGAGACAGTGATGGAGACATGGAGAGGAAGAGGTCGAGGAAATTTAGGAAGGAAAAGAGGAAATGCAGGAGAGGCTCGATGAGCAAAAGAGGAGACAGAGGAGACAAGGTGTTTGTGAAAGTGTTTGTGAAAATGTTTAGAAGGAAGTGGTATAACGAATGTCATAAAGGGAAATTTAGAGTTATGAGGACTAGGGTCGAAGTGACCTTAGGGAAGTCAGCTCAGCTTTCATGTCAGTGTACAGGAGAAAATAGTGGTAAAGGAAAATTTAGAGTTCAGTGGGAAGACAGCCATGGCTGGGTTCTAGATCTGTCAGGGACGTCATCATTAGGAAAGTATGTGTTACTTAATGACAAGAGAAGACTGAAGATTGAGGGAGATTGTAGTTTTTATGTATGTAGCACCCAGCAGGAGGATCAAGGTGATTATCGGTGTTCTTTTTATGACCCATAGTTTGAGAGTGAGGGGTCAGAGAGAGGACTCAGAGCTAGTATAGTGACTCTAAGGGTGAATAGTGCACAGATGAGGCTACTACTCTAGCTACGACTTTGAAGGGGATAAATGATACAACAGCGATGGTGACAACTTCTACTTTTGTCACTTCTGGAAATTTTACAAGTGAGGTTGTGACAAGGGCAACCTTTACCAATAAAACAGTGACGACATCTCTGATGCCTATGAAAGTTGTAAATGTGACGCAGACACTTGCTAGGATATTTTTGAAATTTAAGGAGATAGTAAGTGTAACTCAGGAGCCTATGTTAAAGATAGAGCTTAGTGTGAACAGTAGTAATGAGATTTTTGAACTTAAGAAACAGATGGTGAAACAGAATGATGCAGATTCATCTTTGACAGCTCAGATGACTGTTTCAGATGTGGAAGATGACTTTTTTTGACTTTGATTGGACATCAGACGACATGACTGACCATCACCATGCATTACAGAAGAGAGACACTAAGTGGAAGGCATATGGATTTGATTCCTCTGTGTTACAAATCGCAGACCCATGGGCAGGAAGGAACTTATGGTTCCAGCAGTTAACTCATTCTGTAAGATCGGTGAGGAAAATGAACTGTCCATGTGTGGTGAAAGTTCCATCACCAGGCACATGGCCTTCAATTTTAGAGACGGTACCAGAACCACTAGCTACTGTATGCCAATCTTATGCACTATCGTGGCTGTTGTATAAGCAGCAATCAGCAGAAGATACAGTGATGGCTTTGTCAGTGAATCTGTTTAGAACTAGATTTAATTGTTCTTGGTTGAGGGAATTACCATATGTGAATTTACTTGATCAGCATGAAAATATGATAACAGCGGTCCCTGATGCAATGGAAGTGAAATCTGTGAGGGCTAAAGATTGTTTTGTTCAAATGATACTCATAAGGGGCATGGAATGTTTATGGGAATCTCAGATTGTAACAACTATATGATGACCATGGGTAAGCGTAAATATGAGGCTATTGATGACTTGTATGAAGTGACTTTTTATGTACCACATCGCAAACAGAATAGAACTGTGATGGTGCAGAACCAAATTTTGCCTGGTAACGTGACTATAGGGAATTTCAAGGATATTTGGTGGGGTTTGTGGTGATAAGGCATACATATTTCTACCGTATGGGTGGACAGGATGTTGTTACATGGCAACGCTAAAACTCCCATATGAGGTTCTTGCTGTCCAGAAGGGAAAAGTACTTGATAAGGTTCAATCTAATGCTGTTTCTGGAAGTAGGAAGAAAAGGGACATGGCACAATTTCATAATCTGGAGTCCTACCATTGGAGGATAAGTCTAGGAGAAAAGTGGGGTGTAGGATTATTTCCATGGTATGGTGTGACATTTTTGGCAGATCACATTGATAATATAACCTACACCCTACAGGGTTTTGCAAATGAGACTATAAGAGGTTTTGAATACTTGTCAAATACTCAAAGAAGTCACAGACTGACGGTGCTGAAACATGACATGGCTCTTGACTATATTTTGGCCAAACAAGGTGGCCTATGTGTGGCTTTGAACTTAACTGGGGATGCTTGTTATACTTTGATTCCTGATAGTTCTGACAATATGGCTAGTGTCATAGATGCATTGAAGAGTATAAGGGATGCATTTGGCTCGTCGGAAGGATCTGGATGGTCTACGAATGCTTGGTTGCAGGAGAAATTAGGACCATTGGGAGCAATGTTGGTTCAGATTTTGGTAGCAGTTCTTCTATCATTATGTCTGATGTTTTGTTTTTGTACGCTGCTATTGACCTTTGCAAATGCTATGATATTGAGATGGGTTGGAGTTGTGATGCCTGGGGATCATGTTCAGATCCCATTATTACATAGGACTGACACAGACGTCGACGAAGAAGTGGTGATAGAAGGTGGACTGGTGGAGAAATATCCATTTTGAATGTCTAATTATATTATAGTCTTAACATCTATTATTTTGTTATTTAGTAGTTTCTTACTATAGAGTGGTATGATTAAAGGGGGGAAATGGAAATGTGACTTATAATTTGGAATAATGTGAAAGTATGATATTGTGAATTTCACATCTATTTATAAGGTGTTGATCTGCATTTGATGTTTTAATTAATTTGCATCGGCTGTCTTTGCAAAGATACTGGTTGGTGTTTTCTTTTCTTTCCTCCTAGGACGATATTGGGGGAAGACCACCGTGAGGGTGGTTGGTTGTTCAGGGACCCCAACGTTCTGAAGGGATTCAGACACTCAAACATAGACAATAAAATGGACTGGAGGGCCCTGAACAAGGAAATTGTGATAAAAATGTCCAGATTTAAAACGCCATCGACACTATACTGAGAGTCAACGCTGCTGAGGAGTTGCAGTGTGATACATTTTTATGTCTTCTCTTACATATATTTTTTGATTTTGTTCTATTAAATTGTAATCTGTGATATTGATAGAGGATGATTATATGGTAGTGATAATCTTAGTAAGACATAATAGTTTGACTTAGTTTTTGAGTTTTCTTTTACTGCATGAGTAATACTTAAATTTTATAATATCTTCTTTATTTTAATTGCTTGAAGAATGATGGTTTCTGTTATGGGGTAAATACACTGGGACCTCAGATGTTTTCTTTTTTCTCGGGTGCTTAGGGATATTGGTGTTAGGCAGGGAAAGGTCCACTGGAAGGTGCGATGGGTCGACCAGCCTGAATTTGGACATTTTTTTGATTTTATTTACTGAGGTTTCCACATGTATTTCTTTAAGTCATATCCCTACACAAAATGTTAAAATTCCTCCTTTTTAAATTGGCCTGGAGTACTATATGTGGTCGCCTAAGGCAGAGGGGCCGTGAGAGAATTTTTCCTGTCTAGATTGTTTGATGGATATTTCAGGAAAGATAGCTGCCTGACAGGTTTTCGCTCTCGCACTCCATAAAGTTGCTATATTGTTAAGGTTATGCTGTAGGCAGCACTGTAGGAGGAACTGTTATTTTTATCACAACTGCAAGTATGTATGTATTACTCTTTTATTTTTCGAGACTCTGTGTAGTCTCGAAGGGGGGAAATATGTAGTATCTGACGTGCCATGTTATGTGATGACCGGGGTCTTTTATGATCAGTTAGGGGCCCAGGTCAAGACTTTATTATGGCTCAGGTCAAGGATTGATAAGCTAGGCTGAAAGGTTGGATTCCATCTAGATTGTCTCTCTGTCACCTGTCACATTTTCTCTCAAAGTTCACGAAAACAACCGACCTACAGTATATAGGCAGGGTAAATTGAGCCGTTATTCAGAGCAGTTCATATTGGCTTCGAACTCTCTCCAGGCAATCTAGATGCTTGATTTGATGCTGTACTTCTTGTAATAAACCTTTCTATATACAAGCAGCATTTTGTTTTCATGACACTTATGACAGGCACTCAAGTATACAGGATTGAGGTATAGTAAGGGGCTATTCTTTTCTTATCAGAGGAGGGGGGTGACTGTGGCGTGACTTTGTTTTGTTTTTGTTTTTTCTGACCCTCCTTGAAGCTACAAATATTTTTCCTTGAGCCTTCCTGAGTGGAAAATGCATGAACCTCCCTCCACCACAAATAACCATATTTGCTTTAAAATTCACACTAAATGTAGGCTAAGTATTTGAGTCAATGCAACAAGCAAACATAAAAGGAGTGAAGAATGTACAGTGGCACTATCAGTAACTGGGTGTGGCAGATATTATCAAAATAAATCTTACCATTTGATGTTTAAAAGTTTAAAGTTGAAAACAAAATCATGGAGTTGAAAAAAGCTGTCATTCGTAGGAGTGCAGAATTTCCATTTTTTTTACAGGATCTTTTTAGTGCAAATGGTTTATATTTGGCAATTTTGTTAATGGGAATTAAATGATTTTGAAGATGGAGGCCTACATTTTGCATGATGTGTTTAAGGACCGTCGGAATTTGAAGATCCAACAATTTTAATTTTTACAGCTTCTGGCTGTGATATAAAGGGTGTAATTTTATTTTGTTTAAAATAAATACAAAATACGACTATTTAAAGTTGTATGCCCCTCCCCGTAGCCAAAATAGAAAAAAATAAGTCCCTCCCCAGTGCTTAAAAAATGATTTAACTTGCACTGCCGCCCCCCATAAACAACAAACAGTCCCTGATACTAAACATATTTAAAACAACTGTATTCCTCATGCAGCCTTTTTTTGGATGTGGTGTATTAGGTTTTCAAAGACGACTGAAGTGTGGTTCATAAGCAGAGGAGCTTTTGCAAATGCTGGAATCTGACCTCTGACAAGTGAGCCAAATACCTCATTAGACTAGCAAATATTTTAGCTCCCATGATGCCCAGTTTAGGAAGAAAGGATACTGTCTTACAGGAGAACACCGCCTAAATTAAGAATTCCAACATGACTGCCATGGCCTAGGAGAGTTCAATCAATGTCTGTGGACATGGGCTACTCTCTCAAAGCCAGAAACCAGAGAGGGAAGTCTCAAAGTTGTGATGTCATAGGGTATAAAGTCTGGAGCTGCTCCATAGACAGTGAATGGGAGACTCAATGGGATATTATTTGTTTTTTATGCCCTAATGAGCTTTATTCCATAGAAGTGTTCTTAGGTCTGAAACAGAAAATGTCCTTATATACTCAGAACATTCCCCTGGCTGCTCTCAGTGTCATCTATAGGCTAACATCTTTCACCATTCATTGTCTATGGAGTAGTTCCAGACTTAATATCCCATGACATCACAAATTTGAGTTTATGTGCTCAAGTTTTGAGATTTATGAAAAAGTTGTTCATGTTCACTATTATTATATTATATTTTGGGACTGTTTTAGACCGAAGGAATAACATTTGTAAATTTTGAAAATGGCTGTCATTCCCCCGTGAGCTTTCTTCATGTCAGTATTTTTTGGGTAAAAGCTTCCTTTGAACTGTTTGCTGATATTGTTATAAAAAGCAATGCTAATCTCCCACCAAGAAATGTTTGAATTTTACCTTAACAAAATTGTTATCAACATTAGCTATACTTAACTAACATCTAAATGGCTTTGTATATTTATACAGGTGGTTAGCAGTGTTCACTCAGTATTTAATACCAACCCAAGCTCTCCCAAAAATGAGAGTGAAGCATTTTGCTTGCTGCTTTTGCATTGCTGAATGCCTTGCATTTTTCCACTCCATACACATCCCATTTTGCAGGAGCGCCTTGAACACCTTGGGCTGGAAAAGTTTCACCATCATTGGCATTTTCCCATTGTCCAATCAAATGACTTCAGGGGCAGGCCTTTGTGTGATGCTAATATAATCACCCTTTCACCGTTGCCCTAGGCAAGCTGCAAGACATATCTGTACAAACTGTAGCCTCAAGTACTTTCTAACATATTACCAACTGTAATTAGGCCTTGTTATTCACAGCAGGTTGTCAAACTGTCCCTTATTCATCCTAAAATAAGTCTTGAACTGACCGTCATCCTGGTGAAGCTTCTGAACCAGCTGCTTGTACTCCCTGTGATTTCTCCTCTTTCTGATGATCTCATGTACCCACATGGATCTCTGTTTCTCTGTGTCCGCAGCAAGCCAGAAAAAGCAATGTGTCTGATCAGGGTAGGCTTCAACAAAAAAGGCAGTGCCATGTGCTTTGCGTTTTGCAGCCTGCAAAGCGTGTGCTGTCTGATTGGGTCCTAATTCGGATTTTGTTTCATTTCCATGTGTAGGTGACACTTGGCAGGGACTGAGAGCCTGGGTTCGAGATGTTATGGTGCCAGATTTGGCCTTCAGCCACATCAGAGTCATTTACTCCACAGCTCCAGCTTGGTATGTCTGTGACTGGCTCACGTTTGACTTAATTAAATATCCATTTGTTTTGTTTTGTTTGACTTTATTGTGAATGCTTCCATAATTACAATGAGACCATTTTTTTTTAAACAGTCAGCAGTAATGTGAATGTGTTGATGGAACAGGTTGAGGTACTGAGGTACTATTTACTCAGCGAGGACATTCAGACTGGTTCTCAGAACTGTACTGTAGCCATTTGTCAGACATACAGTTCTCTTCAAATCTCTCCACTGTGAATAACTGGGAAAGCAAACAGCATTGATGTCCAATGTTCCCTTGACATTTACTGGAGAGAGTCCAAACAGTGGGACCACGATCAGGGAATACAAGTGTTGATTGTAATCATACTTCCCATTTGTGTAGCGGGAAAACATGCCACATAGCACTTATTCATACTGTATTAACCAACGTAGCTGACCACTGACCGTCATCTTGATACCATCAGGCCATACACACCCATGCGAGGGGCTCTGTCTACTGTCTGGTTTGACCATCACAACATCTCACGGGACTGCCCAGAGCACCAAGAGTCCATAGACAGCATGTGCAACACATTAGGATCCATCATTCAGGACGATGTCAACGCCGGGATCCCCAAACACAGGCTGATCATTGGTATGGATCTGGTTTTGACTTCTTGTCAGCTACATGTTAGAATATGAACATTTACCATATGTGCTCTCTTCAAAAATACACTACTGGTACCTCTAAAACTCACCAATTAATACACTGCCTGTCATCAGTTTAATGAGTACACAAACAGAAATGTAAAAATGACAGATTGTGGTTTTAGGAATTGACCTATGGCTAAGTCCCGCCCTCAAACGCGATGAGCCAATCACAGTGCGTATAGCCATTCCCATACGCTGGGACATTCTCTGCCTGGACGTTCATTGAAATGCATTACAGAAAGTCAGTTTTGATTTTAAGTTTAAAAATGGACAAACGGTGTGCATGGGGTACATGCAACTCCGACACAAGGTATCCTGAGAGGCTGGGCGATGAGGTGTATTTTTTACAATTTAAACCACATCTCAACTGAGAAAAGTGTCTCATTTGGATAAAGTTGTGTGGTAACGTTAGACCACAACATCAACTCAACATGAGTAAGATTAACAATGATGTCTACATCTGTTTTAAGGTAAGTCAACATTGTGTTTGAGGCAACATATTGTCACTTTGCTGGAAAGAAATATAAAGTTATCTTTAACATCTCTAGCTAACGTTAGCTAAAGTTAGCCTAACGTTAGCAGCTGCGTTGTTCATCATGTCACCTTGTTTGCTGGGAGTTCATTAGCCTATTTTGCTCTAGTTTTGTACTTTGGTGATCGTACATCATTGTTAGCTGTTGTCCAAAGAGCTCTAGTTAAACTAACGTTAACCTCTGGAGCTTAGCTTCATTAATTTATCTGTAATTGCAGAGATAACAAAGGTTGGCAAACGTTATGCTGAATGATTCAGTGTAAATACTGTAGCACCAAACTAATGGAGAGACACTCTTGGTAAAGATGGTAAAAAGGCCGTTATCCTCTTCTCATATTCTGAGCCGAAAACCTTAACTTCAGTGGCATTTTAACTTGTTGTCTTTGATGGCGATGGCAACGAGATGTGGTTCACAAGCGTACACTGTGACCTGTAAATTTTGGCTCATAATTTAAGCTTATCATCGACCTTATCAACAATAAAATGATGAATATATCCCTCCGATGCGTAGTTTAGGCCCTTTTGGCTACTTCTCAATGACATCTGATCGTTATGTCCCCAAATATCATCAATTTCCTCCTGCGAAATGCCGTTTACTATGACACCTGCCATGGTGCCGGTCACTGAATGTTGATAGTTTGTCCGAGTGAGTGGAGGGGGGCATGGTTTAGCCATAGGTCAATTACATGCTGAAACTATTTCTTCAACAGTCAGTGCAGTGATTGTATGCAGCTTCCTGATTCTTGTCATTACACTGAGGCTGTCAGCTTCGGTGCCACTGTAACTATACAGAGAACAAATCCAGACCATATGTGGCACTACTCCTGCACTATTTTGCACTTTAACTAAAGCAAAGTAGCACAGGCCAAATAGGTAGGTCTATCACTGTGATCCACACTGAAATGTCTCAATAACTATCAGATGAATTACCATTACATTTAGTTTCAGTTAATTTTGCTTTTGACAGCCCGGCAACCAGGAACTACCTGGTTAATTTTTTAAGAAAAAAATGAAAAATGACATGAAATACAAGAGATTTAAGGACTCTGCATTAACATTTACCTGGGGCAAGTGAACTCTCTGTTTGGGTAATGTAAAGTGGAATGCCTCATGCATTTCTCCAATGCAGCAAGTAAAAAATAAATGGGATGTCTAATCTAACATTATCTGAAAATAAACTGCATACTGTATCCCTGAAGCAGAGTTTTTCCAGCTGAGCTGCATGCTCAAGTCCATCTCACCACCAAGTCATAGTGGATATTACAGAAGTTAACTCTGGGGTTGACAATGTCATACGTGACATAATGTTATTTAAGTTAAATATCTATATATTGTTAAACAGACTTTCTTAAAGGAGTAATTTGTCGCTTTTTAAGTGGACATCCAGTCAGTTTTGAAGGTAAATGTAGTCAGTTGAAGCAATAAATCCCTCAGTGCATTTTGTATTGTCAGAGAATAGTCTCCCTTCTTGCAAAGCTGTTACTGCAGTGCCTACATGTACAAGGATGCATTGCACCTGAGCTCCTGACGCTCAATCTCCAAATACTCCTCAAACCTGCCCAGCATGTGGAGGTCAGCATCTTAAACTTGGCTCTGTTTACAAAAAGTCAAGGTGTCTGAAATAACTTACTGCAGTGTTGAACTAGAACACCAGAAAAAAACAACATGAACACTAGTTTTATGAACAACAAGCATGCCTTATTGTAAAGAGCTGGAAAGCTGTGTAGCATCACTATAGCCAAAAGCTGTTACTTTGTTCTCCAAAACAAAATGTTAGGTGACAGAAAATACTCACGTAGTGGTCATCTGCTCCCTCAGCCCTGCTGGTCTTAATTGTTTTCTCAAGTTTATCCTCAGCGTTGGTCAAGCTACTTGGAAAATGTAGTGAGCTAAGCTACCAGTTACTGCACATCAAAATAAAGATTCACCACACTGAAGCTATGCCCCAGAGAAATGTAGCAAGCTAAGCTTTTGGAAAATGGCAAAAGTAGCATGCTACTTGCAAAGCTAGACAAATGTTAAGTTGAACTGTTTATTATAAAATACCAGACTTAAATTAAATCTTTCTTCTTTTCTTTTTTTTGAAGACTTTGTGACATTTGAACATGTCTTTCAATAACATGAACAGAAACAAAATAAAACTCACCAAAACTGTCATGGTTACTAAGTCCACTGCTCCAACAATCACTAACTCCAGTTTGGTTGAAATAAAACGCTCAATACACAGAGTATGATGTGAAAAGCTCTACATGCCATATTTTCCTACTGTCTCTCAGCTGGTGGCGCAGCAGCGGCTCTCAGTCATTCTTCTGACAGGAGCAAAATAAAATGACAACAACAACAACAAAAGCGGAGATGTACTCAGCTAATCGTCGATATATTCATCCAGTAGTACAACCACACACACTCCCAAGATCAACACATCCTCGCCTCTTCGTCTTGACTACTCCCTCTGTGTGTATACAGGCTACAACTGATGCAGCACTCCTTGACAGGGCTAACCTTGCACATTTCTGTTGGTTGATATCAGTATGGATGAAACAAACAGGAAACACCATGTTAATCAGTGAGCTGTAGAGGTGTTGACGAGTATATTTTTTAACTTTAGATTGTTTCCACCTGCTTTCAGTCTGCAAGATGGCGCCCCCAGTGCGGACGCCTGTTACAGCAGCTCCTGATCACCGCTGAGCTTTTTTCAATTTCTTTTTCACTTAACTTTCTTAATTTTCATCGGTGGCTTAGTGGTAGAGCAAGCGCCCCATGTACAAGGCTGTTGCCACAGCGGCCCGGGTTCGACTCCAGCCTGTGGCCCTTTGCTGCATGTCTCTCCCTCTCTCTCTCCCCCATTCACACTTCACTGTCCTATCAATTAAAGGCAAAAAATGCCCTTAAAAATATCTTTTAAAAAAAACAAAAAAAAAAACAACTTTCTTAATTTTCAGTTAGCTAGCTAGCACTTATGTTTTGTTTTGGTATGGAGACAAAGGCCGCTCTCTTTATAGCGGTCTTTCTCCTATCTTTCCACAGACATGATCGTGTGCGGGGACCCAGAGCGCAGCCGTGGCTCCATTGTTTACACCCAGATCCAACTGTTAGCGCTGCGTCACACCGCGGTGCGGCCCGAGGAGAGGCACGATATTCCCCGCGAGCTGCGGAGAAGGAGATGGGGATGTCGCGCCAGAGTGCAGCGCCGACACCGGAGGAGACGGTACAAACCTGTCCTCCCGTCCGTCGTCATGGGGAACGTAAGATCGCTCCCCAACAAAGTGAATGAGCTGTCGGCGCTGATTCGCCATCAGAGGGAGTACCGGCAGAGCAGCGTGCTGGTGTTTACAGAGACATGGCTGAACGTGGAAGTACCAGACACGATCGCCGCGCTGGACGGATTCCAGCTCATCAGACACGACAGGACAGCAGACAGTGGTAAGAGGAAAGGAGGAGGGCTGGCTGTGTTTGTGAATGATAGATGGTGTAACTCTGGGCACATCACTATCAAGGAACAACATTGCTGCAGGGACATTGAGCTGCTGGCTGTTGGCATGAAACCATACTATCTACCCAGGGAGTTTTCTCATGTCATTATGGTAGCAGTGTATGTCCCCCCGTCTGCAAAGGCTGAGTCTGCTTGTGACATTCTCCACTCTGTTACAAGTAGGCTGCAAACACAGCACCCTCAGGCCCTCCTTCTGATCTCTGGGGACTTCAACCACGCCTTTCCATCCACCACCCTGCCCACCTTCACCCAGTATGTTTCCAGCCACACCAGAGACAATAAAACACTGGATTTATTTTATACCAACACCAAGGAGGCATACCACTCATCCCCGCTGCCCTCTCTGGGAAAAGCTGATCACAACCTGGTTCATCTTCTGCCTGTCTACAGACCTCTGGTGCAGAGGGAACCAGCAACCACCCGCACTGTGAAGAGGTGGTCTGATGAAGCAGAGGAGGTCCTGAGGGACTGCTTCGAGACCACTGTGTGGGAGGTACTCAGCGATTCCCATGGGGAGGACATTGACAGTCTGACATCATGTATTACGGACTACATAAACTTCTGTGTGGAAAGCACCGTACCCACCAGGACTGTACGCTGCTTCTCCAACACCAAACCCCGGATTACTCCAGATATAAAAGCTCTCCTGAAGGAGAAGCGGAGAGTTTTTAACTCTGGAACCAAGGAGGAGCTGAAGGCCGTGCAGAAAGACCTACGGAGAAACATCAGGCAGGGAAAGGAAGAATATAAAAAGAAGATGGAGGAACAGCTGCAGCAGGGCGACATCAGCGGAGTCTGGAGAGGTCTGAAAACCATCTCAGGACACAAACAACCAGACTCCCAGGCCAGAGGCGACCAGAAGTGGGTGAATGATCTGAATCTGTTCTTCAATAGATTTGAT